>NC_067228.1:33376142-33518642 GCF_019924925.1 Ctenopharyngodon idella | reverse complement strand
ATATATATTATTGCAGTGCATTTACAATAGCCACTGTTAAATGATGAGTTTGATGGCTTGCCTTCCTATAAGAGATTTCCTTCAGTGATGTTAACTGGACATTTGTGTGAGTTCATTTAACACGCACGCTGAAAAGTTTGTCATCAGTATTTCATTCAGGGATTTACTCTGTAGTTTGCTAAAACTGGCTCAACAGTTTTACTCAGCACCATAATTTAACCATATTTAGCATGAAGTTGAATGTTAATTCAATACCTTCTGTACTGGAAGCAAATGATGAGACGTGTGTGTGTGTGTGTGTGTGTGTGTGTGTGTGTGTGGTCCTGGTAAACATTATGTTATGGGGACAAAATGTCCCCTCAAGGATAGTAATACTGGTAATTTTTGACCTTGTGGGGACATTTTTTGGTCCCAATGAGGAAAACAGCTTGTAAATCATACTAAGTGATATTTTTTGAAAATGTGAAAATGCAGAAAGTTTTCTGTGATGGGTAGGGGAGAGAAGATACAGTTTGTACAGTAAAAAAATAATTATGTCTATGGAAAGGCCCCATAAAACGTGTGTGTGTGTGTGTGTGAGAGAGAGAGAGAAAGAGAGTGTGTTTTAGGAAGGGAGGACTTTCTGACCCTGCCATGAACTTGCTTAGCAGAGCAGAGGTCATCTGACAGGTCAAAGTTCAGGATTCATGCTGGCCTCAAACAGTGCTCAGATTTTAGCGGAGTACAAAAGGAGAAGACAAATTCAGAGTCAACATCACACAAATGGCATCAGAAGGCTGGATAACACACACACACACACACACACACACACACACACACACATACACACACACACACAGAGCGTCACTACAGAGCATGCAGAGTCGATGTGTTATTCAACTTTTGTGCCGAATAGTGTCAATAAATAGTATATTATTTCATAAAACTACATTACCATTTAATAACACACTTAATAGCATATTACTGTTTAATAACACACTTTAATAACAATATTCTTTATTAATATCGAAAATCAGAAGATTCGGTAAGACCCATAGATCTGAAATGTATTTGTCATAGCAAATCACTCCCAAAAGGGATATGTTTTATAGAGATTACAATACAATATAGAATACAATATGAAATATAATACAAAACGTGGGAGTACATGTAGAATATGGAAAAGACAGAGTGCAATTTAATATCACTATAGATATGAATATACTTTGTAAAAGTGAAAATAATTAATCATAAATAGTCAAAATAGTCTCTCCAGAAGTGTTGCTCTGTCCAATATACACAACAGTGAAAATGTGCAGTTGTTACCATAATGAGCTCAGGGGTGAATAATTCTGCATCTGCTTAATTTTCAGTGGAAACCTAACATTTCCTTTTGCATGGGATATTTTATGCATAATATTAGAATTGTTGCAATATAGAGAGAGAAACAAAGGATTATTAAAATGGGTTGGCCAGTGACCAGAAACTCTGCAAGCAAATATGATGCTTCTTATTATTTTATTAACATAATGCCACGGAAATATAAAAAAAACAAACCATCAGAAAAAACGCCCTGTTGCTTGATATGATCATGGCTATTTAATAGCACGTCTCCTGTAGGAATGTGTTTTAGTTAAGAAAGAAGAAAGAAAGTGTTTTTGTGAAGCACTTTTTAACATAAGCCACAAAGACACACTAGTTTTGATATTTAGATAATACTTTAACATTGGAGATCTTACATGCCCTATACAAGAATATATGACTTCAAGTCACCATGAAATCAAAATTGACAATTCTTGTTTTTTTATGGAATATTGCAGTATTTATTATAAATGATTTATCTGTGCACATCATTATTTTTTTTTAATTCATGTATCTTCATAGTCTTGAATCAGAATAACTTCCCCTCCCTCCCTTGCAGTGACATCTCTTCTCTTCTCTGATGACGAGGGCGGGGCAACCTGTCACTCACATGAGATCCACTAATAGCAAACCACAACCATCCAATCAATTCCCCACTGACAAAATCAAGCCCCGTCCTACTTTTGTTCTTGTTCCAGAACCTGCTTAACTTGGATATTTGTCACAATAGGGAAGAAAAGACTGTCACAACTTCCCATTTCACACTGACAAATGACAAAACAATGACAAAATTGGTATTTAGAAGATATAAGCATTCAAAACTTACAGTCTCACACTTCCGGCAATATGGATCAATGATTTTGATGACATCTTCAGCTTCTAATCAGATTTTGAGGTGAATGAAGTCTGTCACTTTAGTGTCACGTGAACCACAGCGCACACAGTCTGCTCCGGTCCAGAGACACGAGAGCACAGAGTGGATCATATAGTCCATATAGTCGGTGCAGACCACAAAACGATTCGGACCCATTTGAATTCACGGCAGTGTCTGGGTCCTAAGTTGCCCTGACACACCAAACCGACGCTCGACACCCGACGGCCAAGTAGCACCTCCGTTCTGCGCCTGTGCCTTTCCGTACCAGCAGGGGGCAGTAGCTGAACAGCCAATCAGGGGTGCGTTTCCCAAAAGCATCGTTAGCCAACTAACATCGCAAGTTCCGTCGTTACTTACATAGTTCAACGATTTGGTGTTTCCCGAAACCATAGTTCAAACGAACATTCGCAAACTTCATCGTAAACTTGTGTGGTTGTAACGGCAGCTCTCGAGCTGTGGTTAGAAGCATAGTTTCTTGTTTTTATGACATCTGGACTTAATAAATCATTATCTTGAGCAAAATAAGCAAGCTGACATTAAGTACAATGTATATCTTTTATTTCGAATATATACAAATGTCATTTATATATTTTAGTTTGTCAAGAGATTTAAAGCACCGTTTTTGAAGAGTGCGCATGTGCGTACGTGCTCTAGTACGTAAGAACAAGCATATGATTAAATCTGGAAATAAAACAAAATAACTGAGGAAAATGAGAATTAGTCCTCTAATGCCATGTCCGTAATTTATAGCAAAAAATCAGTCATTAATTAGATCTCAAATGGATTCATTTAAAGAAGTCATTACTCACCACCTGCGTGACGTCATTCACCAATGTGGTTGAACGACAGGTTTGCGACAATACGGTTTCGGGAAACAGTCGTGACTAGCTAGTTGATTTGTTCAACGATGCATCGTACTATGGTAGTTCAGCAGCGAGTTACATCGTTGTTCGGGAAACGTACCCCTGAATGATCAGATGGCCGACTGACCGACGAGCTCAGACGCCGATTCAACATGTCGAATCGGCCAAAAAAAAGCAGACGAGGACCAACTTCAGCCCACGGTGCGGAACACACTGAGGAAACTTAGTCAGCCGATGAACAAAAACTGCCCGACGAGTGACCATCGGCTTGGTGTGTTCCGGGCTTTAGAGATTAGAAGGAAACTGAGGCTTTACCGAGCTCAACGGCTCTGGCCGAGCTGTGATATAAACGAAGCGCTATTGGCTATTTTAAAAAAGGGGAGGAGCTGATCTATATGATTACGTCAACACATTGAATAACGTTATGCGTTCCAAGGCACTTCAGTGGGCCTTTAAGGAAATAATAATAATGACTTAGATCATCGCTTATGTATAAGACATGTTAGTCAGTACAGTGTCCAAATCTCCTGGACGCACATGCTTCAGCGTGTGCCTGTAGGTGTATGGTAACTCTCAGAGAGAGGTCCAGTGTTTGATCTCAGCTGCAGACAGCTGATGTGAGAGAGAGCGAGCGCTGCACTCTTCTTCACTGCTGCTTATCTCTGTGGGCTCTGGATACGAGAGGGCAGAAGGGCAGCTGCTGTATCTGGAGTGCTGAAGGATCAGAGGTGATGAAGGGGAGGATAGAGAGATCCTTGCACATTTCACAAACCCTCTCCAGACGTCTGTGCTAAAACCTGAAACATACTCTGTGCAAATGCATGAGCACAAATGCTTCTAGCAAGTGTATGGCTGCGTTCCAAAATGTGTTTTCAGTGCTGCTGTAGCAGACTTCTTCTATGTCAGTTTTCTCTGTCAGGTCGACTACTGTCATTGTGGAGAATTGTTTGAGGAGAATCTTGCTTGAAAAAGTTACATAAAGTGAGTTACTGAGGTTTTTTTTTCCACCACTGTAGATGTCACATTCAAGTCTGAAGCACAATGCACAAACATTGTCTAAAATTACCAACAGATTTCCAGTGTCTGCCTGCAAGTTGTTTTTACAAGCCATTATGATAAGAAAATTTGTAGTAAGTTAAACAGGATGTCCAAGAGCAGAACTATAAATGTTTCATATTTTCAGTTATGTGAAATAAAAATGCCAAAACAAACTGCGAAGTGGACCAGATTTATGCTGTTTCTCAAATGTCTGGATACATAAGACTACCACAGTGACGCAATCATGGAAATTAAAGGGATATTTCACCCAAAAATGAAAATTCTTTCATTATTTATTCACTCTCATGTCGTTCTTTCTTTTGTGAAACACTAAAGAAGATATTGAGAAAAGTCCTTTTTTTTTTTTTTTTTTTAAATACAATTGAAGTCAATGTTCACCTAAACTGTTTGGTTTCCAACATTCTTCAAAATATCTTCTTTTATCTTCCACAGAGGAAAGTCATACCGGTTTGTCACAACATGAGGGGAGTAAATAATGACAGAACTTTAATTTTTGGGTCCTTTAAGTACTAATGCAATGGCATTACAAGTACTTGGCATTTATGCCTGTTTTGTGTACAGTCATTTTTAAGCCGTTCCACTAACATATAGAGCGAGGAATGGATCCTTTTCACTTTTCCGGGATTCTCAGAAGCAGAAGTCGTCATAGTTGGGTAAACTTCTATATCGGTGAACAGGAGACGACAACAAATATAATTTTTGTAAAGAAATATCTGTGATATAGCTTCCATGACTTTCCAAAAGAGGGAAAAAGTATAGAGAGATTGATTGGTCAGAAGAGAGAAAAATGTCAAATTTGCTGTCACTCCCTCAGTTGTTGTGTTAGAAACACCCTCACAGCAGCAATAATTCGTTTTTTTGTCATTTACTGACAATGCAATATAACACAATATATAGCATTATAAATGTGTTTTACATTTAAAAAAAAAAAAATGAAAATGTGAAAAACTTGACCAGATTTGCGATGATGATAACTTTGGAAACTTTCATCACAGTCTGTGAAAAGAGTCCATTAAGGAATATTCCAGCTAACTTTGAATCTAATGTACTGCATCCTGTGGATTAACTGCTGTGGATTAAAGGATTAGTTCACATCAGAATGAAAATATCCTGATAATTTACTCACCCTCATGTCATCCAAGATATTTATGTCTTTCTTTCTTCAGTCAAAAAGAAATTGAGGTTTTTGAGGAAAACATTCCAGGATTTTTCTCCATATGGTGGACTTTACTGGGGTTCAACAGGTTGAAGGTCCAAATGTCAGTTTCAGTGCAGCTTCAAAGGGCTCTACACGATCCCAGACGAGGAATAAGGGTCTTATCCAGAGAAACGATCGGTCATTTTCTAAAAAAAAAAAAAAATTTATATACTTTTTAACCACAAATGCTCATCTTGCACTGCTCTGTGATGCGCTACGCATTACGTAATCACATTGGAAAGGTCACACGTGACGTAGGCGGAAGTACCGCGGTAGGGTGAAAAACTCCATCTCATTTTCTCCTCGAACTTCAAAATCGTCCGACATCGTTGTTTTACCCGTTTTTGTAAAGGCCATTTGACTTTGTCTTTGCACGTTCGCTTTGTAAACACTGGACCTCCTACGTCACGCATGATCTTTCCAACATGATTGCGTAATGCGCGTCGCATCGCAGTGCAAGATGAGCATTTGTGGTCAAAAAGTGTATAATTTTTATTTACTTTTTTTAGAAAATGGCCGATGGTTTCTCTAGATAAGACTCTTATTCCTCGTCTGGGATCATGTAGAGCTCTTTGAAGCTGCACTGAAACTGACATTTGGACCTTCAACCCGTTGAACCCCAGTGAAGTCCACTATATGGAGAAAAATCCTGGAATGCTTTCCTCAAAAACCTTCATTTCTTTTCGACTGAAGAAAAAAAAAAAAAAAAAAAAAAAAAAAAAAAAGACAAACATCTTGGTGTTACGGACAGAAGGGCAGGAGACACAGATATGCAAGCAGATGGTGGTTTATTGGAGAACAACATGGTAAACACAGTAATGCAGGTAAGTAGATGGTAAATGGAGACTTGATGGAGAGATAACGGAACACTGATACAGTCCTTGTCTTACAGGTTAGCAGATCATGGCTGGGGTGATGGCCGGTGACAGGAGGAACACACGATGAAGGTGGGTACACTCACAGACGAAGAAGCACGGAGACTGGGAAAACACGCTGAAGTAGAGCAGGTAAGTATTTCAGAAGTCTTGAAGATCAACATGAAGAGTCCTTCATTAGAACAAGACCGGACAACTGACTGAGGTGAGTGGTGTGCTTATAAGTCTGTGCTGATGAGGTGCTGATGGGGAACAGGTGTGTGTGTTCAGTATTCTGGTGAGGGAGTGCGCTGTGATTGGCTGATGGTGGAGCCTGGCGTGTCTGTGACACTTGGATGATATGGGGGTGAGTAAATTATCAGGAAATTTTCATTCTGAAGTGAACTAATCCTTTAAATACTGACAATAATTTTGAGTGTCTGAACAAATGGAGAACACATTTACAGTAAATACCCGTATGGTAAAAGTCAGTAAAAAAAAAGAAAAAAAAAGAAATGCTGGATACTTGAGTTGTAAAGTTGTCTAAAATAGCTTTTTCACACTTAGTGCTACATCAGCATTGTGGCAATGTGTCTATCATTTGTGCTGCTGTCCACTAGGGGGAAAATCTGTGCTCAGATCAGTGTGTGTTTGTCCCATGTGTCCAGTCTGAAGGGCTTCTACGGATGATGGAAAGCTCTCTTAATTGGCTAGTTTTCAGGGATATGTCATTGTTGTAAATTGTCATTTTCAGTAGTGTGTCCCCTGATCCATGACTATACTGTTCTGTGGCTTAAACCCTACTGCAGTGAGAAACTTAACCTTAACCTGCAGAACTTTACACACACACACACACACACACACACACACACACACAGTTTCGTACTGGAGAAGACAGGTTTTTCATCAGGTTTTACACAAACTTTATGTCAGAGTGCTGTCATAAAAGCAGTTTGTGGTCGGTAAGATTTTAAGTAAACCAGTAATATTGTGATTTTTTTTTTTTTTACTATTTAAAATAACTGTTTTCTGTTTTATTATATTTTAAAATACAGTAATTTATTCATGTGATCAAAGCTGAATTTACTCCAGTCTTCAGTGTCACATGATCCTTCAGAAATCATTCTAATATTCTGATTTTCTGCTCAAGAAACATTTATTATTATCATCAATGTTGAAAACAGTTGTGCTTGCTTCATATTTTTGTGGAAAACATTTTTTTCAGGATTCTTTGATGAGTGGAAAGTTCAAAAGAACAGCATTTATTTGAAATAGAAATCTTTTGTAACATTATAAATGCCTTTACTGTCACTTTTGGTCAATTTTATGTGTCCTTGATGAACAAAAATATTAATTTCTGTCAAAAGGAAATAAAATAAAATAAAATGGTAGCATAAATACTGTACCAAGCTAATGTGAAATGCATGTATATTTAGACACAATTGTTGTCACACGCAATGAAAAAGGTTAAAATAGAATATCCAAAATAGCATGATTTATAATCATTTTCAGACAAGGTTTAAGATGAAGTTGTTCCTAGACCACCCACACCTGGGATTGAACCTCGGCCCTGTGGTGGATTAATGGAGCTGCGCTCTCTTACAACTACTGCACCACACTTGCTACATGAACTAATCCCTAAAACCCCTCGTTTTTAACCACTGGCACTCATATTGGTCAGCCATAACTGGGATTATATGCTTCTTACTTGACAACCCAGGCTCTTAAGAACTGGACTATACTGTGTACACAATGTTGTGGAGAAACTTGTGGTTAAATGATTCTTCAACAGAGAAGTTTGAAACAGCAGATTCTGTAATAAATGTGTTTTTGTTTCTCACCCTGTTTTGCCCAATCTAATAAGAGCGGCTGTTTTTCAGGCCACCTTAACCCCGTGCTGAACCCTGTAGTTAATACACTGTAGTTATGATTTTACCATCAATCAACAAGCAGGCACCTAACACACACACACATACACAGCTCCCAGCTCTGCCCTACAATTTAATTGTGCCTGAACCCTCATCAGTTTCCAGAACAATCAATCCCACCGCCGTCCCTCCGTCCCCAGCAGGGCTGTGCTCTTTTCATTACACAGTTCAGGCTGCTCTGCAGGTGGCCACGGTGCCTGGTCCAAATCCCCAACCCTAGACCCCCACCATTTGTCACCTATAGGAAAGAAAAATCACAAATGAGATGTCGCGGTTGTTTCTCGTTGAGAGCAAAGAGATTAAATGTAGAGCAAATGGAGATTTTGCATCTTCTGATTGTCTCTCATGTGTTTATTCTGGAGTGTCAAAAAAGATCTCAACAATATCTCAAACTGTGCCCAGATTTATTGAGCCTACAAGTTGCAAATGAACTCAAATATTTCTCATCAAATTCTTCCTGAGCTGTTATCCACGTTCATTTTCCTTGAAAACTAAGATTGGGTTGTGATAGTGCAGCAAATGCAGACAGAGAGAAATTGAGATATTAAGGGATAGTTTTGTATGAATCAAGTGGTTTAATCCAAGTCTTGTGAACAGATATGATCCCGTTACATGATGAACAGATTTAATTTAGGCTTTTATTTGCATATAAACACATGCGCATCACATATGGTAAACACAAAGCTTGTGTGTGCGTCACACGGTAGAACAAACCTCATTGGTTCTCGTGCATCACGCATGTTTGAACTTCCATGTTTACTATATGTGATGTGCTCTATGTATGTGTGTTTATATGTAAATAAAAGTTTAAATTAAATCTGTTCATCAAATAAAGTGATCATATCTCTTCGCAAGACCTGGATTAAAGCACTTGATTCATGGGGATTAATTTTAAGATGACTTTATGAACTTTTTGGATCTTCTATGTTTTGGTTACCTGGACTTTCATTGGAGGGATAGAAACCTCTCAGCTTTCATTAAAAAAATTGAATTTGTTTCAAAGAATAACAAAATTATTGAAACATGAGGTTGAGTAAACAATGACAGAAGTTTTATTTTTGAGTTAACTATCAGTTTAAATGATGCTGTGTCAGTAGAGTAAACAACAAAGTATGAGAGCAGAAACACATATTCATCTAAATACATCCAGGTCCACTAAAATGTCATTCAGTTTGAACTTCTGAATATACTCCAACTCTTTATATGCTTCTGTCTAAAGTGAAATATAGTATAGATTTACCCAGATCCCTGCCTGCATTACTGCAATACTTGAAATGTATGGATTTTGGTGCATTAGATAAAATATAAAACCAAGTGTTCAATATGAAGACAAACAGTATTTGGATGCTTTCTGGCTGTCAAACATTTGTGGATCATGTTCATAGTTAATGTGATGATTAGATCTGCATCTTTATTTACTCTGCTAGGACACCTGTGCCATTGAGATGAACCAGCTGTTATGTGTATGTTCAGTTTGGTTTCGTTTTCACTGTGTTCTGTCTCTGTTTTGCCTGCCTGTGTTCCCTAGTTATTTTCCTTGGTTGTTAATTAGTTCCACACACCTGTTTCTGTTTAGTTGATTACTCTTCCTGTGTATTTAATGCTGCCTTTATATGCTCTCAGAATGAACATAAATTCGAGTTTCCTAGGTAAAAATTTAATGCCCTCCCATTTCAAAACTTGAATGCGATGAGCTTGTAATCACGACTTCAAATTATCAAATTTCCGATAGCACATGAAGGCAGCATATGCCATCAGTTTCCTTTGTTTCATTGTCTGGTATTGTCTTTGCTTTTTGTGTTTGTTCATTAGTTTGCTCCTGCAATCTCCTGTATTTTACTTTGTGGATTAAAAAAAGAAGTGTTTGTTTGGATTCTCCTGCATTGTGCAATTACTACAGCATTAGCTTGACAGAATACTGTCATACTAAACTAAATAAAGATCGACTTTCCAACCGTCCGGCTGCTTTGCATGGAGCAGCAATCCCTTGAGGACCACATCCAAGGATTTTGATAACTGGCGTGCCTCAAGAATTCCACTGATCGCTCCCTGTGCATTTTCTACATGCCAGCTTGAACGAGCATGCAAAGGCACATGGTAGATGTCGGCATTAGTCCTCGGGGGACATTTGTGGAGTATGTGGAGTGGGTGCAGGTGAACTGTGGATCGTCTTTCACCATCTGTCCCAAAGAGGATGTCACCAGCCCCACTCCAGACCAACAGCTCAGCCAGCCATCCCCCCCACTCTGCACGGATCGAATGCCAGAGCCCACCACAGATGGAGAGCCCGAGCCTGCTGCAATGAAAGAGCCAGGTCAGAGAACTGAGCCAACCACCACCCCGGAGCCCGAGCGTCACAGTGAGTCTGACCAGGTGTGTAAGCCGGCAACATCGTCCGTCCCCGTGGGGCTGCTCGTGGAGTATGAGGGCATGGATGAAAGCCCCGTCCACACTTCCACCACTGAAGGTATGCTGAGTTTGGCCTCTGAATTTATTTATTACGATGAATTGGAAGAAGATATTTACCTTGAATCTCTTTCCCCTGCTGGTTCTGCCCAGCTCCAAGTCTCCTGCATCTCCAGAGATCCCACAAAGCCTCTTCCTCCTCTTCCAAAGCCTGCCAGTCTGTGGGCCCTGCCTCCACTGGTTCCCTTCAGCTCCTCGGCTCCTTCTTTGTCTGCTCCACTGTGTGGATGCTCCTCAGATCTTCGGGTCACCAGCTCCGGCTTGGAAGGAAATCCCCTGGCTCTGCCTCCAGCCGCCGAGCCCATCACTCCACCTCGGCTTGTCAAACTGTTGGCTCCACCTTGACTCCTCCCTCCCTCGGCTCCACCCGGTACCATCATCCTTACGACTCCATGGGGCTCCCTCATCCCTCCGGCTCTGCCTTGGTTAGATGTCACTCTGCCTGCACCATGGATGTATGGGCCTTCACCTGTGCTTCGTCCCTCCACTCCTTTGGCTCCATCGGGCTCTGCCTTCCCTCCAGCTCCGTCTTGTTCCTCAGTCACACCGGCTCCACCTCAGTCCTCTGGCACCCAGGCTCCACCTCGAACGTTCATTGCTGTGGTCTCCAGAGCTATTGGTGTCATATGATCCCATCAGCTCTTCGTATTCGCCTGGGTCTACACTTCCATCGGCTCCATCTCTGTCCAAGTCTTAACCAAATCTCCACTATGGCTCCTCTCTCCCTTGACTCTACCATGGGCCATTGTCCTGGCTGGGCTCTGGGTCCCTGCATAGTTACTCCGGCTCCTGGCTCCTCCCACTATCATCGCTGCCTTGGTCTCTCCCACTGTCATCTCCTCCAGATTCCTGCCAATCACCTGCTCCACATCCTTATCCAGAGCTCCCACCCTCCCTCCTCTGTTGGACTTGTTACAGCGAGGGGACGCGACCTCTGGGAGAGGGTGTAATGTTACGTGTATCTTCAGTTTGGTTTCGTTTTCACTGTGTTCTGGCCCTTTTTTGCCTGCCTGTATTCCCTAGTTAGTTTCCTTGGTTGTTAATTAGTTCCACACACCTGTTTCTGTTTAGTTGATTACCCTCCCTGTGTATTTAAGCCATCAGTTTCCTTAATTTCATTGTCTGATATTGTCTTCGCTTCATGTGGTTGTCCGTTAGTTTGCTCCTGCGATCTCTTCTATGTTACTTTGTGGATTAATAAAGAAGTGTTTGTTTGGATTCTCCTGCATCATGCGATTACTACAGCTACTTTTTTTCTTTTTTTTTTAAAATACAAATACTTTTTTGCAAACTTGTGGCAAGTTAATATGTAATTTATATCATATCAATCTGCTCGTGGGTTGAGTTTAGGGGTGGAGTTAACTGCAAAAATGTTACATAATTTATGTATTAATATTATTTAACTTAATTAATGTACACTTTTTTAACTGTAAATTTAAGTAAATAAAATTTACGTTTATGTTTATGGCAAAGTTCTGGCAACCGCCGGAGTGTTTTTTTTTATTGAATTTCACAGATTTCTTTTTACAGTGTAGAGTTTCAGGTTCATGATTAATTTTTATATAAATTGTACAAATCACATCATATAAATCTGTACAAAATGTCCGAACAAATAGTGAAAGAAAAACAATTCAAAACCAGTTGATTAGGTCATTGAAGAAAACTGAATTTAGTGAAGGGAGTCTAGCTTTACAATTTAAATCTAAAGTGACCGAATACCTATTTTGGAGCTACTGTATTTTTCAGTCATTTCCAGAGGTTAAATCCTTTGATTCACATTTAAATGTCTCACTATAAACATTTATTTAGAGCCCAGTGAATCTCTCTCTATCTCTTCCTCTGTGTGTGCATTCTGTTTCAGCATATGTATCTGTTATTAAGACATATGGCTGCTTTATTGCTGCTAACAATACCAATCAATACTCATGAAGCATGCAGAACCGTCACCTACCACAAATCTCAGGACCTGAGCGGGAACTGACAGTGATCATCTCTCAAACACACTCTCACAAACATCTACTCTGCCTCGCATCCACGATAATTCTGCGCAAGCAGAGAGAGAAACACTACACTACAGAAACTGAACAGCAAGATTCATTGTTGCTGGAACATTTTATACTTAATAAAGGAAATGGTACATGACTCAAGCTGTCTCCTTACAAAGGGAGTGTGTGTGTTTCTGTGTGTGTGTAAAATCCATCATAATAGTGCAGCCCAGAGCCGCCATTTTACCTTATGGGTCAGTTATTGTCCGTCAACTGTTGTGTGTGTGAGAGAGTAATGATGAAATCTCTCTGTAGTTTGAGATCAGAGGGTCAGAGTGATGATAGATGCTCACTTCCTGTTG
Organism: Ctenopharyngodon idella; assembly: GCF_019924925.1. Lineage (NCBI taxonomy): Eukaryota > Metazoa > Chordata > Actinopteri > Cypriniformes > Xenocyprididae > Ctenopharyngodon > Ctenopharyngodon idella. The sequence goes on along the minus strand of NC_067228.1, from coordinate 33,505,712 downwards.
CTCTCACTGCCAAAGGGCTGCACTTCCTTTTTCTCTTGGGCACACATGCAATCATATTCACACACACATACTCATTCCCCTCTCACGCTTTCTTCTCTCTCACACATCACACACCTCCTCTCAACCCCTTTGTTTATTTTGCCTTTGATGAAGAGATTCATCTCTGGCACGTGTGTGTGTGTGTGTGTGTGTGTGTGTGTGTGTGTGTGTGTGTGTGTGTGTGTGTGTGTCTGCTAAATTAATAAAAGCAAATGTAAATATGTGTCTGTGTGTGGTAGACAAATTATAAGATAAAAATACAACAGCTGTAGCAACTAATGTTCATATGTTCAGGATAAAAACTGTTTCTAAAGCAGTGAGAATAGGTAGAATAAAATAATATAAAAGAAAAAAATATAACAGTAAAATAAAATAAAAAATAATAAAATGAAATAATTGCAAAGAAAAATTCACAATTAACTAGCATTTGAATAAGCAACTAACGTCACAAAGAGGAATAAATTACAGAGGTACCATTAATCGAATTAAACAAAATGTATTAAAAGATAAAATACACAATTAAATATTGACTATAAATACTGAACACACAAAGGCAATCCTCTCTTTCTCTTATCTTTATTGCCATCAGAGTTGAGTTCTCTAGCTCTTCTGCTTTACATCATTGCCATTCCATAGCTCACATTCCTTCCCTATCAGCACACACACATACACACATACATATAATTGCTCTCACATACACAACACATAATTACACTTGCAGGAACACAATCTCAAAGACTGGCATGCTCTTGCCTTTACTTACATCAGAAGGTCAGTTTCTCAGACTTTCTTAGACCGTGTGTGTGTGTGTGTGTGTGTGTGTGTGTGTGTATATATATGTATGTGTATGTGTGTGTGTGTGTGTGTGTGTATATATATATATGTATGTGTATGTGTGTGTGTGTGTGTCTGCTGCAGTACTACTTGCGTCCAGTTGGGGGAGTCTGTCATCATGTGTGAGTTCACTGTGCCTGAGAAGCGATTCATTCGTTTTAATGAACTGTTTCGTTTCAGCCATGTCGTAAATAGGTTACATTCTTTGTTATTAATTACTGTTGTTTCACTTTATGTTGTCGATTGTATTATTTGTGTCAAATGTAGTGATGATTATGGATCCAATTTTCTCAATTTTACCCCCAATGTTCTCTTGAACCCATTTATTTATAAATGAACGAGCGTTCGACTCTTTAAAAAAGAACCGGTCAAAATCGTTATAGGAGGTTATACTGTAAGCCTGAATGTAAAATAATCATTCACAGACTACTCCTTAAAAGAAAACATACATGTAGGCTAAATAATTCCCAAGTTCAACCTCGAATGATTTGTGTTCTGTAAAGTACGTTTAACCCAAGGCAAATGACTGTCAAATATTTGCCAGGGAGAAAGTGAGTGTATATGTGAAGTAAAGCAGAAGAATGATGAGGAAATGGTCGCTTAACCATCCCATCTCTCTTCTACAAGGCTAGGATATATGGAGTGCAGTATTAACAGTGAAGTTTGTGATTTCAGATTAAACTATTCTCCTCAGTCAACACTGCGCTGAATTGACACTCGCTGGGAGACCAGAGGTTTACCTAATGTGTTTAATGTGCTTTAATGTGGAGGTGCTTGGTTCACACTCTACTCAGTAAACATCATTCGGTTTGGAGCCAATTAAATGTTTGGATATTCAAATGGCCAAATGTAGCATACTGTGACAGTACCATAGTTCAGTGTCTGTAATAGGCCTACCTACATATATTATGATATGATACTGTTTAAAGGGTTAGTTCACCCCAAAATGAAAATTAAGTGTTTAATTACTCACCCTCATGTCGTTCCACACCCGTAAGACCTTCGTTCATCTTCAGAACACAAATTAAGATATTTTTTATAAAATCCAATGGCTCAGTGAGGCCTGCATCGCCAGCACACTCCCTTTTTCAATGCCCATAAAGCTACTAAAAACATATTTAAAACAGTCATGTGACTGCAGTGGTTCAACCTTAATATTAGCTATAAAACGACGAGAATACTTTTTGTGTGCCAAAAATAACAAAATCGTGACTTTATTCCACAATATTTAGTGATGGGCGATTTCAAAACACTGCTTCATCTTTGAAGCTTTACGAATCATTTGTTTCGAATCAGTGGTTCAGAGAGCCAAAGTCACATGATTTCAGTAAACGAGGCTTCGTTATGTCATAAGTGTTTTGAAACGTCAATAGTTCATGTGACTCCGGCAGTTTGATACATGGTCCGAACCACTGATTCGAAACAAATGATTCGTAAAGCTGCGAAGCTTCATGAAGCAGTGTTCTGAAATCGCCATCACTAGATATTGTTGAATAAAGTCGCTATTTTGTTATTTTTGGCGCACAAAAAGTATTCTAGTCACTTTATAATATTAAGGTTGAACCACTAGTCACATGAACTGTTTTAAATATGTCTTTAGTAGCTTTCTGGGCATTGAAAAAGGGAGTGTTATTGCTGGCGATGCAGGCTTTGAGCCATCAGATTTCATGAAAAATATCTTAATTTGTGTTCTGAAGATGAACAAGGTCTTATACAGGTGTGGAACGACATGAGGGTGAGTAATTAATGATATAATATTCATGTTTGGGTGAACTAACCCTTTAAATACTATAATCATATACCCTGCCTATTCAACGAATATATGTTATTATCATCATGACACTGTCAGCATAAAGTCTTGATATGAATATTATTAAAGCAAACCTCTAAAATGTATGTCTTGCTTAACACTAATCTGCTGTAAGAATGTGGCGAATTGATATTAACTGTAATGCTGTATGATAACTACTTCATGGCTGTGCTGCGCAGCTGTAAATAAAAGTCACTGAGGCTGTGATGTAGGTTATTATAAATATATTGTGCGTGTTTTGCCCAGCAATGCAAAAAGCATAGCTACTTGTAACTTATTCAGGGCTCAGCAATAAAGATGGCCTAATGAGAGTATTTTGGGCCTGTTGTTGAGTGATCATCTAATAATGCCTTTTTGTTTGTTATTGTAGGCTCTTGAGCAATGTCGTTATGATTTAAATATGTCAAATATACAATCTTGCTGGATAACATAGATAAAGTTTTACTAAATTGCAAAGTGAGAACTGTGTTTGTGTTGGAGCATCAAACAAACACTGGATGCTATTGTTGTCTAAGAAATAGTTGCATGGTTATATTTGCTTGTATAACTTTCAGCTTAGTTTAAATCTTAAAATCAAATGAACTTTTACGTAAACGAAACCTTCACTGTAAGGAAACAATGTTAAAAATATATAAATATATGATTTGTGATGCATTTACATTTAAATAAAGTTAATGTGAATAAATAAAATGACTTAAAAACTGCTAATAATAAAATATGAAGGGGCATAGCAGTGAAAATGTTAATAGATAAAACAACATACCCTTATTGATGAGCCTGACTTACTGCTTATGACATGTTAATAAGAAGTATGTTTATTGATATACAGTAGATGGCTATTGAGCTGTAAGCAGAGACGAGCAGTGAGCTGTTTTAGGAGTCCCTGCAGTGTACTTATCTGGCCTATTTGACAAAAGACAACAATAAGAGTCAGTTTGTTGTTTCAGGAAAGTCTATCCTGACCAATACAACATGACATTTCCTCACAACTCAACTCATTGCACAGTTAATAATTCCTGCTTAATCCTGCTGAGCCAAAATGTATGTCTCCTGTGTGTGTGTGTGTGTGTGTGTGTGTGTGTGTGTGTGTGTCTTGTCAGAGCAGACAAATTATGTGGAAGCAGAGTTTCTGTACACAGTGGCGAACACACATTCCCCATTCAACACACACTCAGCCTCCAGTGCTGCTGAAACTACAACTGCAGTCATTTTGTGTCACACTTTGTTTGATTCATGTCTGAGTCACACTTTTTCCCTTTGATATGTACAGTGGCGGTAATTTTATTCAAGCTGTCTGCGCATCACATCTATCCCAAGCCATCATCATCACATCTACACTCTTAAAAATCCAGGTTAAAAATGGGGTTTTCTCAGCAATGCCATAAAATAACCATTTTTGGTTCCAGAAAGAACCTCTCAGTGATCAGTTCTTTTTTTTTTATTTTTTTTATTTTTTTTTTTTCTTAGAGTGAAGAACATTTTAATAATCTAAAGAACCTTTTTCCACTATAAAGAACCTTTTGGGAAATGGATGTTAAAGGTTCTGAACCATCAGTGCCAATAAAGAACCTTTATTTTTAAGTGTATTCCAGCTCTTTTAAAAATAAACGTTTTCACAGTTAAGAACCATTTTAGGTTCCATAAATAACATTTTGGTGAACAGTTTTAAAAAGAATTCCCTTTTCACCTTAGTATAATAGTTTAAATAAACTTTTTCCACTAAAAAGAACCTTTTATGCAATGGAAATGTTACATGGATGTTTTCATGGAAGCATAGATGCCATAAATAACTATACTCTGATAAAAATGATTCTGTGGTGAGGTAAATACTACAGAAAAAACAAATGTAATTTCTACATGAAAAAGTTAGTTCAGGCAAGAATTAAAAGAAAAAAACAAAGTTAATTCTATATTAGTACTCAATTCAAGCTGGTAGAAATTAAAATGTAAACATTAAGTAAAACCTACTCAACTTTTCTGATACCCATCATGCGCTGGGGCATGAATAATTAATAAGGTTGATTTTTGCTGCTTTCCAGCTGTATTTACACTGTTTTATCATTGCTTTTGTTGTTAGGTTTAGTAACTTGTGATTTTGTGACATCTGGAGTTCATTTTCTACTCAGAATGACGCATTCATACTCAAAAACGATCTATTGAATGTTACCATCCATTGTGTCTTGTGTACCAAGTGAAGTCTGTGTTCAGATGAGTGCCACATTACTTCTATCATGTATACATGGTGTCTGCATGATATCTATTGTGTTATTTACTTGTTTCTAAGTAAGTTTAAAAGCATGGTTTAATTCAGTGTTATATTATTTGAAAGTAAACTTTGACTAAGTAGAAATTACTCAACAAACTTTTACTGGCCAAGCTAAAGTTACTTATTTTCTTTGTTAAATTTACTTAACTTAGTTAAGTAGATTGTACTTAATTCCCTATGTGAAATTAAATAAATATAATTTAGTAATATTAACTTCATTTCTTTATGAATGTTAAGTTCAGTAGTAAGTAGATTTTACTTGATAATAACCGGTAAGTTGTACAGAGCAGTAGCAGTAACATTTACTCAAAATGTGTTACTGCAAATTGTTACAAGTAAATCCTACAAGTTATTTCTTTCAGTGTATATAAAGAACTGTACTGCATAAATTGTGACTATATTGTAGAACAGCTTTATTAACGGCTGAGATATTTGTCAGTAGATAAATTATAAACTGCTCAAACAGTAGAGCATGGTGCTCAATGCCAAAGTCATGATTCACAGTGAATGCATGAACTAAACTAAATAAAATGTATTGTAACACTTTAGTTTAGGGTCCAATTCTCGTTATTAACAAGAGCTTTTTTTTAGCATACATTTTATTAGGATATTGGTTGTTTATTAGTACTTATAAAGCACATATTAATGCCTTATTCTGCATGACCATATTCTACATCCCTTAATCCTACATAATACCTAAACTTAACAACTACCTTACTAACTATTAATAAGCAGTAATTAGGAGTTTACTGAGGCAAAAGTCGTAGTCAATAGTGAGAATTGGACACTAAAGTGTGACCAAATGTACAATGCAATGTCAGTCACTTTGGATTTAAAAGCATCTGCCAAATGTGTAAATGTATATGTTTGTCAGATCTTGAATTTGCCACCAAACTGAAGCTTTATTCGCCTGATGTGTTAATCATGGTTCATAGCAACAAGTTTTCTGTAAGGATCAGAATCAGGAATATATTATAAAAATTATTATAGATGTACACTTCTTGTCATGTGTCTTCAAAAAATAGGAGACGATCCCAAAAAAGACTAAGTGTTTTGTTTCAAAAGTGCTTGATGTTGGCTAACACCATGTCTATACTGGCCACGACCGTTGTCGCATCGCAATATTTTGAGGAATGCGTCAAAAAGACAGTAGCAAAACCATTTGTCCATGTCAAAAGTAGAGCAGGCGCTTGGAGTACGTCAGAAATGGAACAGGGCATCATTTTACTGTCGGGGATTTGATGTGTCATGCTGCATCCAGTGTAGACATTCCCTGCGTCCAAATATGCCTACTTCTATTCTATATAGTAGACAAAAAACAGTATGTGAGCCAAGTAGTATGTCTGAATTCATAGTATTCATAAAATAGTAGGCGAAAAGTACCTGGATGACCTACTACTTCCGACGGGATTCTGAAGTGTGCATCTGATGAACATTTTACTATCCCATGAGGACACGGGAGAGGATTTGTGAATGGCAGTGACGCGACACAACTGACGCTGGTAGATCACATGACTGTCAGGATTTGATACTACACACATTCATATAGAACATACTTTTTTAACAGTCACAAAGTTTCAAACCAAATGTAGCACCTACTATACAGTATGTGACTTCAGTATCACTGATTATAATGGGTTCTGTTGTTGCGTGCAGAGCAGACATGGTGTTACTAGTGTCTCATGAGATGAAAAATACCTATAAAATTCTTAAAAAAATACTCCTATCTGAGTTACAATATACACACAGACACACTTATGTGCATAGTCATTGAAACATATGCATGCACACACAAAGACTGTAGAGGTAAATTATGTCATTTGTCTCCAAGTGTCAAAATCTGGGTCAAATCACAGTCTACTCTGAACTGCCTGCGTGCTCATATACAGTCCGACACAGACGTCTGATCTCACCGCACTGTAATTTGATCCACTTCTTGCCCCACACCGATCCAAACACACATCCCCTCCAGGATGGGTATATTTAACCCTCGACGTCTCCTCGCATTACTGCAGCCATTATCTGTTAGTTAAAGGCTGGGAGTGGTGTGCAGGGTGCTCTGCCTCCCTGACCAGCTGCTGAACTCTTGCACACTCCTGGAAAACACGCTTGGGCCGCGCTGCTCGTTTGTCACGCAGCACACTGACAGTAAAAGGTCATCGCCTCCCATCGCTGCGAGCCAGAAACAGCGGCCTCCATATTACCCAGCACAACGGATTTGTTTAAGACTGGGAAGACAAACGCACATGTGCACACACACACACACACACACACATACTCAGAGCTTTATCTAATCTAGGCCACCTGTCTGTGCATCTACCTCCCATGGCGGCAGAGGGACGTGAAGTGTAGATGTGCAGACACTGTGTAACAGTGCACCAGCTCTTACAGTCATCTGCCCATAACAATGTCACTAAATGAGCACTGAGACCCTTATTCTGCTCGCCAGACACCTCAGAGTGAAAGAGGAGACAGTTTCTCACTTTATGACTAGAGGCAGGTTGTATTCTCTCTCTGCAATGGAACAATCCAGACTTTTGGACATTAATTAAGCAGAGCGAGACCTGCTGACACACTTACTGCATCTCTCTAAATATGAATGACTAGATTTTTATATGTGAGCATAAGAAATTTCTCAGGTTTTTCTGCCAGGCCCCTCAGTGTGCAGTCTGAACGCAGAACAGAACAGAGCGAGGTTACTGTTACGAACTTTTTTCCTTGATGCTGCAAAAGCCGCAAGATGCGAGCTCAGTGGTTAACATTACATTACTTTTTTGTTACTTTTTATCTGGGCTGGGCTTGCTTGTTTTTATAACAAAAAAAAGTTCTATTTTTGACAAATGTTAAGGCCCTTTCTCACCAAAAGTGAAATGAATAAGCCTCAGGCTGAAGAGTACTGTACTCATGCCTGTACAGTAGAGGACGCAGCTCAAACAAACCTTTCAGCTGTGCTGCCATTCTGGATTAAAGAAGAATAGGATACAGGAGAAGAAGAAAATGAGTAAATGCATGTTCACATTTAGTCTAGAACTACAATAGCCATCATGTTCATACACAACACTGTAAAAGTAATGCGCTCTATCTACTCAATTAAATAGTGGCAACAGATTACAAGCAATATTATTAATTAAATTCAGCATATACAAATTTAGTTAGAATTAATCAAATTAATTCCTTAAAAGTCAACTATTTAAAATGTGTAAAATTAGCAAACACCATTACAAAAACCACAAACTGACATAAAGAGCAAAGAGTCAGACTGCCCAACTAAATTAAACACTGATCACCATAATGGTGACCAAATATTTTCAATCAAATAAACATCAACATCTAAACCACTGTTAATTCATGTGTTTCTCTTTCCTTCAGTGATTCTGCTTGTTATCATCAGGTGTCTTCAATGTTGGCAATACAAAATAAAGAGTTCTTAATTCATCTTTGACACTGTCTGTTATTCAGATATTTTTGTTTAAATTTTACTTAAATTTTACTCATTTTAAATGGTTGACATTTAAGGAATTAATTTGATTAATTATAACTCAATTTGTTGAATTTAATTAATAACATTGCTTGTAATCTGTTGCCAAAATTTTGTGAAGTAGATATACCGTATTACTTTTTATAGTGTAGATTGGAGAACTTGAGGATATTTGCAACTGAAAATAGGTTAATGTTTGCATCTTAGTTAAGCAAATTATTTTAGGAAAATCCTTAATTAGTACATTGAATTTCCCTTCCTTATCCTGGCTAGCATTGAAATGCAGGTATGTCTGATGCTAGTGTTTTGTGTTTGTTTGTTTGTTTGTTTGTTTTTTTCACTCCCTCTTCTGTCCTTATTGAAAGACAAATAAATATTTTGTTGCTGGACCTTCAGAACCTTCCACAGTAAGATATATAGCTAGATATATGAAACATTTTTGTTACTGTTTTTAACCCAGCCATGACAATTTTTAAGCTTGATCTTTTGTTAATTATTGTACTGTGGCATTTGTGACATCTCTCTCTGCAAGGGCTTATTTTTAATTGGCACAGTACACGGCATATCACATAAATACACTGTGTATCTACTATTACTATTATAATATTATTTCATAGCAGTGTATATATAGAAAACCCAGGGACCAGATTCTTCATAAAAAATTTTTTCACCATATCCCTCTGAAGAAAGGTCTACCTTACAGCCAATTTCTTCGAATCAAGAGAATTTGTATGAACATTGACGACTTTGTGGTGGAATGTGACAAGATGTGTACAGGCAGTTCCTTCTAAGAGATTATCTTGAAAAATGGCTCAAACAAGCAATTGCAAAAGTCAAATCAACATCAGTTAAGGCTCAACCTAAGCCATCTCATAGACCATCTTACATATGCTGTACTGCGTAAACTGTTCACAGTCAAACAATTAAATCCATCATCAATAAACATTGACTCGTCCTGAGAGCAGATGATATTGGACACAAAATCTTCAAGAAAACCTCCCCCTTTTTTTTTTCTGGTCAACTCGGATACTTTCATTAAGGAGAATAAACATGTGACTTTGGACCACTCTACTGGCTTTTTTCCATGTAAGATCTGCTCAGCTTGTGAAAATGCTATCATAACTGACTCATTTATGAGCACCACCACTCAGAAAACATACAAAACCAGAGAGACTCTTTTCATCGCCTTTTGTTATTTATCTCATCACATGTCCATGTGGTCTACAATATATTGGCAAGACCAACCGCCAACTGAAGACCTGCATTAATGAACACAGGACCTCTATAAGAAGGACAGACATCCATTCACCTGTGGCCAGACATTTTGTAGATGCTGGCCACAAGCTCACTGTCATAAGATATTGAGGTATTCAGAGACTGACTAGTTCAAGAAGAGGTGGTGATTCTAACAAAATACTGTTACAATGTAAAGCTAAGTGGATCTATTATATGGATTGTGTATATCCAAAGGGATTGAATGAAGAACTTCAATTGTCATGTTTCTTATGAGTTATACATTCTTGTTACTTTAGAGTACAGCTATCATCCTCTAATTTGATGAAAACTATTAATTTAATGATGATTATAACATTTATATATTGTGTGATATATTTTTTATGGGTTTACATCCATTGACTTACTTTGTGATTCAGCATGTGAAATGTATTTATTTTATCTTATTTTTATTTAAAAATGTTATATGTATGTATATATATATATATATATATATATATATATATATATATATTTCCCCTTCTTCTTTCTTTTTTATTATTTTATATTTTTATCATAATTTTTTTCTTTTTTGTTTTATTTTATTTTTTACCCCTCTCTGTAGCATGCTGTTCAACTATTTGTTTGGCTTATCTGTCATACTTTTGGTCTGACTGGTCATGTGATCTATGTAACCATGTGACTCCTTAAATTAAGATGGCTCCTGCACTAATCATTGTAAGCTTGGCATTGAAAAAGGTCACATGTGACCGAACAATTTGCCTTTTTTCTTTCAGTAAAGCCTTGATTTGATCTCGCATCCAATGATTTTTTCTTGGTAGAGTGTGCAGACTCTTGTGAAGAGCTCTTCTATGTGTGTACACTACCATAATTTCTACTGAAGATTCAGCTTTGCATTACAGGAATAAATTACATTTTAAAATATATTCAAATAGAAAACAGATATTTTTTAAACCTTAATAATATTTCACAATATTTCTGAAGAGAAATAGCAGAAGAGACAAGCATTTAAAAAATCTGAGCGACCCCAAACCTGTGAGTGGTGGCGTGTGCTGTAGAGTTCATGTGTGTTTGCTGCCGCAGAGCTGAAGTGAGTGTGTATCTGTCAGCCTGAGGGGGCAGTCACTCTACATCTGACATCATCAGGTCATGAACTCTGACCTCTTCACCTCTCTTCAGTCATATCATACAGCACTCATCAGCTTCAGACACACACACACAAACACACGCCACCAGGTCTGAACCAACCAGCACGAACAATTGTATGATTCCCACAGAACTGTTCGGTAACACTTTATTTTACAGTGTCCTTGTTACATGTTACATGTATTTATTAAAGGAATAACATTAAATTATGCATAATTACATACAACTAACCCTAAAACAAACCCTAATCCTAACCCTTACCCTATTGTAAGTACATGCTGTCAATTAAATTTACTCATTACATGAATGTATAACAAGGACACCAAGGTTCACATAGTCGATGCAGAGATTGTATATCTTGAGGAAATCAAGTAGTTTTGGTGAGTAAAGACGTGCTTGAAATTTTTTTTCAAATCTTATTGAGATTGTGTTGAGCTATAATACTGGTATGGAAAATTAATTAGAGTAGTGAATATGGCAAGTAAAATTATATGAAGACCACATTATTTTTTTGTAAAGAACACATTAATGATATTGAATGATCCTTTACATCCACTTTTTAATGAATTTGAAACACTGCCATCAGGAAGGTTCTATATGGTACAGCAACTAAAAATATTTTTAAGAGATATTTTGTCCCTATTTCAATCTATTTCAATTTATTTAATAACTGTTGGATTTTTGGATAGTATATGTGTTTATGTGTTTAAGTTGTATGTGTAAGTTATTCCACCTGGCGGGAATTATTTATTTATGTAGTGGTTCAAACATTTGTGCATCTGCACAGAGGTATCTAGCCCCACTTGTACCTTTCACTGTTGAGTTTATCCTCTTTAGATATGCTGATCTGTAATTTTGCAGATGTGTTAATGAGGTGAGTGCAGTTTTTGTTCAGTCAGCTCCTAGATACAGTCTCAGCTGACTGATGAGTCTCTGGTGTTGTAACCATCATAAGAGCAAAACTGTAATGCTTGTGGTTATGGGTTGTGTAAGTCATTAATTACTCACCCTCATGTTGTTTCAAACCCATAAGACTTTCGTTCATCTTCGGAACACAAATTAAGATATTTTTAATGAAATCTGAGATCTTTCTGTCTCTCCATTGACAGCCTACGCAACTACCACTTTCAAGCCCCAGAAAGGTAGTAAAGACATCATTAAAGTAATCCATGTGTCTCCAGTGGTTTAATCTCAATTTTACGAAGCAACGCGAGTGCTTTGTTTGCGCCAAATAACACAGTTTACCACTTTATTTACAAAATATAAATGTCCAACACGTGTTCACACAACACAAATCTGCTCTCACGTGAACACAACACACAGCACACTTTGGAGATTAGTAATTAATGACAGAACACTTTAACTGCTGTTTTGTGAGGTCAAAGTTTAAATAAATGAGTGAGAAGTATTTGCTAGAATGGAGCATTTTCAGCAAATTTATGTAAGCATCTAGATTTCTTAATGTTTTTGAAAAAAGTCTCTAATGCTCTCCAAGGCTGAAATACAGGAGAAACAGTAATATTGCAAAATAGTATTACAACCTAAAACAACTGTTTTCTATGTGAATATATAGTAGAATGTAATTTATTCCTGTGATCAAAGCTGAATTTTCAGCATCATTACTCCAGTCTTCAGTGTCACATGATCCCTGAAATCATTCTACAACCCGAATTCTGGAAACATTGGGACGTATTTTAAATTTGAATAAAATGAAAACTAAAAGACTTTCAAATCACATGAGCCAATATTTTATTCACAATAGAACATAGATAACATAACAAATGTTTAAACTGAGAAATTTTCCACTATTTTCCACTAAATGAGCTCATTTCAAATTTGATGCCTGCTACAGGTCTCAGACAACACTGCATCACCCATCGGCATGATTGTGTCAATGACATTACTAAATGGGTCCAGGAATACTTCCAGAAACCACTGTCGGTAAACACAATCCGCCGTGCCATCTGCAGATGCCAACTAAAGCTCTATCATGCAAATATATGAACAAATGTGAACATGGTCCAGAAGCGCCGTTGTGTCCTGTGGGCCAAGGCTCATTTAAAATGGACTGTTTCAAAGTGGAAAAGTGTTCTATGGTCAGACGAGTCCAAATTTGACATTCTTGTTGGAAATCACGGATGCAGTGTCTTCTGGGCTAAAGAGGAGGGAGACCTTCCAGTGTGTTATCAGCGTTCAGTTCAAAAGCCAGCATCTCTGATGGTATAGGGGTGCATAAGTGCATACGGTATGGGCAGCTTGCATGTTTTGGAAGGCACTATGAATACTGAAAGGTATATAAAGGTTTTAGAGCAACATATGCTCCCCTCCAGACGATGTCTATTTCAGGGAAGGCCTTGTGTATTTCAGCAGGACAATGCAAAACCATATACTGCAGCTATTACAACAGCATGGCTTCGTCGTAGAAGAGTCCAGGTGCTGAATTGGCCTGCCTGCAGTCCAGATCTTTCACCTATAGAGAACTTTTGGCGCATCATTAAACGAAAGACGACCACAAACTCTTCAGCAGCTGGAAACCTGTATCAGGCAAGAATGGGACCAAATTCCAACACCAAAACTCCAGAAACTCATAACCTTGATGCCCAAATGTCTTCAAACTGTTTTGAAAAGAAGAGGAGATGCTACACCATGGTAAACATGCCCCCGTCCCAACTTTTTTGAGACCTGTAGCAGGCATCAAATTTGAAATGAACTCATTTTGTGCATAAAATTGTAAAATTTAAAACAAATTTAAACATTTGTTATGTTATCTATGTTCTATTGTAAATAAAATATTGGCTCATGTGATTTGAAAGTTATTTCGTTTTCATTTTATTCAAATTTAAAAAACGTCCCAACATTTCCAGAATTCGGGTTGTAATATGATGATTTGATGATCAAGAAACATTTATGATTATTATCAATGTTGAAAACAGTTGTGCTACTTCATATTTTTTGTGGAAACTGGGATACATTTTTCCTTCAAAAATCTTTGATGAAAGTTCAAACGAACGGCATTTATTTGAAATATAAATCTTTTGTAACATTATAAATGTCACTTTTGATAAATTTAACACATCCTTGCTTAAAAAAACAAAAAAAAAACAAAAAAAACCCAATCTTACTGACCCTAAATGTTTGAACGATATATCTTTATTTAGATGAATCACTTCAATGTTCATTTTAAACACTGCTTTGTGAGGTAAAAGTATGAAACCTTTGCAAATGGATGTTAGATTTCTGTGAGCATATAGCTTACTAAATTAAATATTCTACATTATTAAATAGACTTCCTATTAAGTAATCTGCATGATATGAAACATCTGATCATTATAATGGATCTATAACCACTGTTTGTGTTGTTTTTGTTCCATTTAGTTTTTATCTAAAATAGATAAAGCCAGTCAGTCAGATTAAGTCTTGCCAGATCTAGAAGGTGTTTTCCAGTTTTGTGTAGAATAAGCGCAGGCGGTCAGTGAATGGACTGTGGGCAGTGTGTGGGCGTGCCATCTGAGGCCGAGATTACATTCAAGAGACCCATATTTTTCAGAGCTCATGTTGCATGAGCCTATTTTACGGTCCTTGCAACAACAGCGGGCAGAATTACATTCATCCTGATAGAGGACAGGAGACCCACACACACACAAAAACATGGCCCAGTTACACACATCCCAGCCTGTGTGTGTTTGTTTGTGTGAATCTGTGTGTGTCCCTTGGGAGGACAGTTAGTCCAGAACTACTACACTGGCACATTTTCTCCAGCATGCATTATCCACACAGACAAACAAGAGCAGCTGAATGTGTGTGTGTGTGTGGATGGAAGCAGAGAGGGCGTGCTTTGCGGGCGGAGAGGGGCGAGAGGTGAGCTCTGGTGGTTATAAAAGCATATGCTGGCTGTTAACTGAATGAGAAATAAAGACATCGCAATGATCCATCTTCATTACTTCTCTTCCCCTCTCCTTCATCCGCTCCCGAATCTGTTTCAGCAGGTCACATGATATCCAACTATCTCTCTCTGCAGCTGCCTGGCTCTCTGGTTAATGGTGGTGTCCTGATGTTATGGTCGGAGTTTGCATCTGCGTGGGGAAAGAGAGAGAGAGAGAGAGAGAGAGAGAGAGAGAGAGAGAGAGATGCAGAGCGCTGGTGTCCATGCCGAATGACTGCAGTTCAAGGGCGTTATGGAGATGGTGCTGCTTTCCCTGAAAATGAACCATCACCACCTGACACATTCTAACAGAGACGTTTAGACCAGCGCTGAGAGGAACCACTGTTCTCACACACACACACACACACACACACACACACACACACACACTGTATCACAGCCAAAACAGCTTTGTACAAACACCTGCTCAGTCGAGTGCTTTTGTGTGTTCACACGCTCACAAACACACACATGGACACATTTTAAGGGCAGGTTGCTGCTAACTAACACAGATCCATCTCATTTTGATTGTGAATTTAAAAAAAAAAAAAAAAAAAAAAAAAAACATTTGTATTAAGGATATTGTTATTACTAAACAATCAAAATACATTATTAGGATATTTTTGGACAAACTCAGTGGTTGGGTTAAATGTTTGCCCAACGTGCTGGGTAGTTTTATTTAACTCAACTATTGTTTAAAAATGAATATATGACTTAAAATGAACCCAAAATATGTTGGAAATTAAAAATCAGGCACAATTACTAGAGGCAACAATAATAATCTAAAGGTGAACATTTATTAATAAGCAATTTAATAAATGTGTATTCTTTTATTATTATTTATTAAACTTGTGTACACAACACAACATTTATTAAACATATTAATAAATGTCAATTTCCAGCATACTTTGTGTTCATTTTAAGCAAGAAATACAGTCATTTTTAAATAATAGTTAAGTTAAATGAAACTGCCCAGCACGTTGGGCAAACATTTAACCCAACCGCTGGGTTAAAACAGCCCATTCGCTGGGTTAAAACAACCCATTTGCTGTGTTAAACAACCCAATTCGCTGGGTTAAAACAACCCATTCACTGGGTTAAAACAACCCAATTCACTGGTTTAAAAGAACCCAATCGCTGGGTTAAAACAACCCATTCACTGGATTAAAACAACCCAATTCGCTAGGTTAACCTGTTCGCTTGGTTAAAACAACCCATTATCTGGGTTAAAAGAACCCAATCGCTGGGTTAAAACAACCCATTAGCTGGGATAAAACAACCCATTCACTGGGTTAAAACAACCCATTATCTGGGTTAAAACAACCCAATTCACTGGTTTAAAAGAACCCAATCGCTGGTTTAAAGCAACCCAATCGCTGGGTTAAAACAACCCAATTCGCTAGGTTAACCCATTCGCTTGGTTAAAACAACCCATTATCTGGGTTAAAACAACCCAATTCGCTGGGCTAACCCATTCACTTAGTTAAAACAATCTAATTTGCTGAGTTAACCCATTCGCTGGGTTAAAACAACCCAATTCACTGGTTTAAAAGAACCCATTCACTAGGTTAAAACAACCCAATTCGCTGGGTTAAACATCCCAATTAACTGGGTTAAAATTAATTGTCTATCTATCTATCTATCATACTCAGTTTTACTGTAGTAACAATAGCAAATATACCATTGAGTCAGAAAATTTGTTTTCATGGTACATTTTCGTAAGTGATTTGATCTTTCTAGTGTACCTCAGGGCAAGAAAGCAAAAAACCCTCAGCTTGAAGTTCAACCAAGTTTTATGTGGTTTTCAGGGCAATTAGAGAGAATGTGTGTGTTTGCAAAGCCTCCGTGTATAAACTCTCGTAGTTAAGTGCAAAGATGCAGCAGGGTTTTATCTGTCTGATCGGGAGTCTAAACGCCACACTGACACCATAATTACATGATTTATATCATTCTGCGATTCTAAGACAGGCACGGCACCTCTCTTCTGCTGATTCATGAGGAACGCACTCAAGTGGCTTTTGAGGGCACATCAAAGGAATTACCTTGATTCATATGCTTGATGTTTGTTTAAATAAATGCATGGTGATCAATCTTAAGACCTTCCCCAAAGTTTGTTTGGCTCCAGACAGACTGAGGGACGGAGCCAGATCTCATCTCACGCAGACCAGCTCTTCAGACCAGAACTCGGCCCGCTGGGTCTTCCACTCGCCGGCTAAGAAAAGACCCAGAAACAGAGCTCGCTTCACCTGAACATGTGTGCGACAACTTTGTTTTCCGTTCCAAGAGCATACGACCTCAAACAGATCGCCAAACTCTGCCAGTTCCTCCAGGGGCCGGCAAAATAGGTGTGCGAACTAAAAATAAATCTGTTACCGTGCAGCGGCAGTCAGTTTAGTCACTGAGGAGGTTTTTTTTACTCTCCAGCTGTACTCAGGCGGGTTTTGCCTCATGGTTTGGAGGCATACATTAATTATCGCGCTCACAGGAACTGCCCTGCCTCACTGCTGACTTACTGCCCTTCACTGCCTCCACTCTGAGGGGGTTTTAAAGCTGTCATTTAATACAGTTCGGGCGGTTAGGCCTGCAGACGGGGCTGAATGCTGCGTATGCAAATGGAAAGATACCTTCTGAGTGTCGAAATGAAAAGGAGGCAATTCATTAATCACTGAGGTGTGTGAAATCACATTGTGTGAAAGTGATTTTTAGTATGAAGGAATTCTGGGATCGTGCAGGTCCCATGGTGGTGTGTGACTGCATGTGTGTGCGTGTGTGTGTTTGCTGGGGGCTGCTCGCTTCGATGACAGTATCTCTTAGTATCTGGACACAGCGCCACCATTGCCACCGATAATATTTGTTTATCTCGGGCGTTCTTGAGATGCTGCTTGGCTCTCCTCCGAGTGTTGACGCAGCAGTCATCCACACTCACGGTTGTCCTCCATCTCACTCGGTTACAGGAGCTGACCCGCTCTTCTACACCACTCATGTTCACTATGTGTCGCTGAATAACGACTTGAGATGAATAACAACACTTTTGTCTTCTGTAGTTACTTATACCTGAATTGAACTCATTTCATAATTGAATAACTTTACAACAGTTATTGAACTGATCTGAATCAACACTGAGCTGACTTTAACTGAACAATGACACTGTTGTCTTCTGTAGAGCAGCTTTACAGCAAAATTTGAATTGGTCTCATATTTGATGATGTTTGCAGCGTTGATCATTACTTTCCTGTTTATTACTGTATTGTATAAAGTGCTGTATAAATAAATGTGACTTGACTTGGTTCCATATAGAACCTTAATAGTTTTAAAAGTTTTTTTTTTTTTTTTGACATCGATACATGAATAATTACATAAATTACATTATTCATGAACATGAATAATTACATAAAGAAATAAAACAAAATAGAAACAAAATAGATGTGATGAACACCAAGTTCCAGTGAAATATGTTCACAATCCTCTATGATGTCATTGTATCTATCATTAAAAAAAAAAATAAAGTGACGTGACGTGTAGCCAAGTATGGTGTCCCATACTCGGAATTTGTGCTCTTTTCACCCATCCGAGTGCACACACAGAGCAGTGAGTATTGAACACACACATACAGTGAAGACACACCTGGCAGCCATTTTGCTGCTGCGCCCAGGGAGTGATTGGGGTTCGATGCCTTGCTCAAGGGCACCTCAGTTGTGGGTAATGAGAGTGCTGTTCATTCACTCCCCCCACCTACATTTCCTGCCAGTACTGACACTCGAACCCACTGACTCTCTAACCATTAGGCCACAACTGCCACACACATACAATTGTGTGTATTTTGGTGTAACTGAGTGGCAGTTTCCCTCTGCAGATGATGAATTTGTGGGGCATCTGTCTGGGTAGAAATACACATTTGAGTTTAGAGTCACAGTTTGTCTCGTCCATTTGTTTAAATAAAAGCAATTACTGTATGTTTAAGAAGGCCAAAAGTGTCCATTGTACATGGACAGAATGTGAGTCTGGGCATGTTTATGCGTAAACCCATGTAATAATTGCAAACTCTAACAATATATGGACCATAAATTCAAAATCTCTGTCACTTACTTGCTTGGTGGAGAAAAGGAAAACTGAACAGAGCTGGTCACACTTACATGTTTTGTTAAAATTCTAGAGAAAGAAAAAAGGACATGATTGGTAGAAAACCAGATAGAATTTGAAAACTTAAAACCAAACTTACCTTTTGATAGGTGGCTTTAACACAAAGAACCATTTCAGCATAAAAATAGAACTATTAATATGTGTACAGAACCTTTAAAGAACCATCATTTTTTAGAGTGGAAATGAAACATGTTTGCTGAGCATAACTTTGATTCTTTATTCAAGGCCTATGGGACTTTGCAAATATTCATAACAAGTGATTGTTTCACAAATGTCCAGCAGTGTTTCACTCCTCCCCGTGCTGCAAAATCATCCAATCAGAAGGTACTCAGTGTATCATTACACACCCTACTGCACAGCTCAAATGAGCATGGGCAGACGAGGAGACTGACTTCAGCTGGCCAAACGAAACTAAAACAAATGCTGCATATCAGACATGCTCCAGTGCATGTATGATTCATCTGGCTGTGTAAACTGTTTTTCTTTTTAGGTGTTTGCAGAATGCCTCCAAGTGCTCTCTGTTATTGTGTATTGCTCCATGCACCCCGGCTCATGTGCCACTGAGATTGTTTTCAACTGGAAAATTATAACAAACCAAACAACAACACCTGAAACCATATGAAATGAAATTAATCGAGTTACTGATTTGGAAACTCAAGCCATATGTGGAAATGAACTACAGCAGGATTTGCAAGTAGAATTTTGACAGTGTGTGAAGCAGAGAGGTGTTTATCTTATTATAATTACAGATTTAAATAAAACATTATATACTTGACTTTGTTCCTTTTAATTCATAAATGACTATGTAGTTTGTTCTAATTTTTGTGTGAAAACTGTCACAAACAATAACTGTAACAACAGTAAACAGTACTTTTTAATGAAGGTCTTTAGTAGGAAATGATAACATAGTCATTTTTGTCAGACAAGTCCACTGGTTCGAGAGGCATCACTTAACTCATGTTGAGACGTCACATACTTCAATGCTCTTTTGCATCTCGTTGTTGTTTTGCTAGACTAATATAACGCGAGGATGCTTTAACATTTGATCAAACCAATTTCAAACTCCACCTCGGGTGTGCATTATTTTTCAATAATTCAAACATTCCTTACATAACAGAGCTCAAAGTAAGGAAAAATGGCATTAAAATCTCCATATAGACCTTCTATGAGCTCTAAAGGATTTGTAATAATGGAAATTGCTTCTCTATAAGCAAGTCAGAAACTTCATTTAAAAAAAAAAAAAAATAGTGTTACATTGCCACATTCCTGGTGAAGTATGACACTACCACCATCCTGAAATGAGATCCAACAATCAGTCTTAATGTTATCTTTGAAAAGAGAATTTTGGCATACAATGAGATTTTGCAGGCTAAGTAACGTCAGCCATGTGCTAGTTATAAAACTAACTTTATTTAATATGGAATGTTGCATAGACCAAAAAATAAAGTGGTAGAGTATTTTAAATAGAACAAAACATCAGATTGATTTACATTATTGAATTATATTATCCTCTGTGCTTTATATAAATAGTCACTGCAAACCATAGTCCAAACTGAGGAGGGAGGGAGGGGGCTCTGGAGGATGACAAGGAGCAGGCAGAGGAAGACAACAAGGAGATGATGAGGGAGGAGGGAGGAGATGAAGGTGGTAGGAGCCTGGGCGGAGACAGGGGGAACCACAGCAGAGTTAAGCAGGAGGATGACCCAGAGCAGAGACATGAAGGTCCACTGTGGAGCCGTTGGAGGGAGGAGCCTTGGTGGAGAGACCGGGAGGATCCAGGGAGATGACCAACTGAGGTGGAGACCCAAGCAGAGTTGAAAAGCCAGGGTGACGCCGAAGGGCTGGAGGGCCACGGCAGAGCTGCCGGTGGGCGCAACCAAGGTGGAGGCGTGAGTTTGGCAGACCAGGGCATGGATGGTAGGAGTGAGGACAGTGGAGGAACCGGAGGGTAGGAGAAGCCCAGCAGCTACTTACTCGGAAGTCTAAGGCGGAGCTAGAGCGACGATGGACCAAGGTGGAGCTAGAGGGATGAGGGAGCCCAGCTGAGCCTGAGGGATGACAGTGGTGGAGCGGAGGGAGCATTGAGCCAAGGTGGAGCCGATGGGTCGGAAGGCCGAGGTGGAGTCTGGGGCTTGGAGGTTTGAGCTGGAGCTGTGAGATCCACAGGTCAAGGCAGAGTTGATGACTAGGAAGCCCCAGGGAGATTCATGCAGCTGAACGGAAGCACTGGAGTAGCCGAGGTGCTGAAGGGAAACAGCGGAGATGCCAGATCTAAGAAGTCCCTCGTGTTGTCCTCGAGGGAGCGATCCCCCTGCTCCAGCAGGAGGAGGTGGACAGCCATTTAAATCTAAGTTTCGTGTTCTGGCAGGAGTAGCTGTAGTAGACAATCTACAAGAATGATAACACAAGAACATGAACACAAGGAACAGAGGGCTTAGATGGACTAGATCAATAACAAGACAAGGAACAGGTGTGCAACTAATAAGAAACCTGGACGACTAATGAAAAACAATGACACACACAAAAAAAAAAAAAAAACAGTGACACAGAAAATTATGACTAGAAACTAAACGAGACAATGAAACAAAACATGACTGTGACATATATATAAATAAATAAATAAAAAGTGAGAAAGAGAAATAAAAAGAAAAGAAAAAGGAAAAAACAAAGAGGGGGTAATACACTACACACACTACGGTAGAGTTGTTGTCATGGAACAGAGGAATGCAAACAGGTAATCGTCTGAACAGTTTTTATTGAACAACACTCAGGCAAAGAGCAGGTGAGTTTCTGGTAGCAGATTGGTACTGTGATATTGGCATGAGAATGAGAGTCTTATCTATTTTGCAGGTTCTGGAGAGGAGTGGCTTAAGGGCTGAAAACAGGCAAATTAAAGTGCTCAGAAAACAGAAGACAAAGATCGGGACAGTTTGATGCACAGGTAACGTAGTGTGCTGAGGTGACTGGTCTGGTGACTGAGGATTGTGACAGTAGGTGAAGGCAGAGGCTTAGGGGGGGGGCATGGAGATGGTGCAGGGATGGTAACAGGAGATGGCGAATGGATGGCAAAAAGAGCAGGTGAATGGATGGTGATAGCAGGCGGTGGAGGAATGGTGACACACGGACGACGAGACCCTGGTGGCAATGATGATGAGCGTCCGACGGCACAGACCCAGAGCCCAGAGACGACAGCCCACGGTGGAGTCAGGAGCCAAGGTGGCGTGGACGCTGACATCAACTTGGGGATGACCAACGGAGGCGGAGCCGATCGGTCCGAGGGCGCAGACAGAGAGCCAATGGAACAGAGCAACATTGCTGGCACAGGAGACCTAGGCGAGGCCGCAGCGACGAGTGTCTGAGGAGAAACCAGAGTGCCCGAGGACTGAGACGATGCCAGTGTGATGGAGGACAAAGGTGACGCTGAATTGAAGGAGGAGCCCGCTGAAGCTGAAGGGGTGGAGGAACGGAGCATAGCAGAAGAACCGCAAGTCCATGGCGGAGGTGGAGTGACCAAGGGGAGCCGGTGGGACGAGGGAATCAGGTGGAGTTGAAGGGTGGAGGGTGTCTGGTGGATCCAAAAGTAGGAGGAGCCAAGGCGGAGTTGACGGGCCGAGACAGAGCGAGGTGATCAGAGGCCGGAGGCGGAGCCACAAGATCCACTTGCTCAGGTGCTAATGGAGTTTGCTCAACCTGAGGCTCGATGACACAGCTAGGCATCCCAGGAGATGGCGAAGAAGATAGCTCTCCGTCTGCAGGGAGCTCGCTCGATTCCTCTGTGGTCGATGGTGGTGGAACTGTCACTGGGTCCAGCTGTGTTCTAGACCGGGAGTAAACACTCTCCATACAGCAGATGACAGTGTCCCTCCATTTCAGTCCAAAGGTGCCTGGGAGCTCTATGAGGTGATGGTAATTAGCCCCGATCCAGAATAGTGACTTCAGCGTCTCGTCGTCAAAGGGGCTGGTGATGGCAAAAAGGCAGAATTGTCCAGTGAATGTTAAAAACTCCTCGCTCTCTCGAGCCAAAACAGAAAATCGTGCTGCATATTCCATCTTTCTGGAGAGGAGTGGCTGAACGCCTAAAGACAGGCAAATGAAGATACGCAGAAGACAGACGACGAAGGCACAGGTAAGTAATCCACAAGTAAGTATTCTACAGGTAAGTAATCCACAGGTATGTAATTCACAGGTAAGTCGTCATTTAGAGGTTCAGTACCGAATGACGAGACCAGACAATCATGTATGCTTGGTGCTGGCTTTTATAGAGGAACTGATGAGGCTGATGGCAGACAGGTGTGGTGGTTGTTGAGTCTGCTGAGCAGGCCCAGTTCTAGGATTGTGTGATTCGGGGGGCATTTTGAAAAGTTGGTGGGGCAGCATAATATTGTAGTGTTGGTTGGTCACATTTGATTCGATTTATGATTCCCCCCTCTTCCCCTTTTTTTTTTAAAAATACTAAAATAATTAGGATTGTTTATTGCACCAAAAGTAATTTGAGAGGAACTTTAATTGTACAGTTCAAGTCATATTATGTTTGTTTACATATAGACCACAAGAAATTTATAAATTAAGAACTTTTTATCTTTCCTTTCATATACTCCCAAAGCTAAGGAAGTACACTTTAAAATTTTAATGATATTTACCCATGCTTAGAACTTCTATATATATATTTAATATTGCTCACAATAGTTTTACTTTCTGTGATTCTGAAATTGAAACAACAGTACATTTGTTTTTTGACTGTTTAGAGAGTTTTGGTCTGACATATACGAGTGGCTTAAAATTACAATTAATTTGATTTCTTAATTTTCTACAAATGACATAACTTTTAGTATAATAATGGAAGATGTACACATTCAATTTCAACTGAACAATTTTTTCATTTTGGGAACATTTTATATTCATAACTGTAAGTGCCTTAAAACAAAGCCATTGTTTTCTGTTTTTCAGAAAGAATTTTGGATTTACTCTAAATCTTTAAGAATGTTAGTACTGCCCTACAAAAGCTACATAAAATACTTTCCAGAAGACAAAATAAAAACAATTTACACCCCAACCATCCTGTGCAAATGTTTACACCCCCTGAATTTTAATGCATTGTTTCCTTCTGGAGTATCCGTAAATGTTTTCACCATTTGTAACAGTTGAGCACCTCAGTTGTCATCAGTGTGAAAATATGGATCTTAAAAATCATACAGTCACTGCTGAAAAGGGTTAAAATATGCAGAATATGCTGGAAAACCAAAGAATGTGCTGGACCTGGAGGATTTTTTTTTTTTTTTTGAAGAACTGTGGAGCTGCATGTCATCTGCTCATGTGATTGTAAATGGCTGTCTTGAGAAGCGAT
Source organism: Ctenopharyngodon idella (assembly GCF_019924925.1). Classification (NCBI taxonomy): domain Eukaryota; kingdom Metazoa; phylum Chordata; class Actinopteri; order Cypriniformes; family Xenocyprididae; genus Ctenopharyngodon; species Ctenopharyngodon idella. The sequence goes on along the minus strand of NC_067228.1, from coordinate 33,481,500 downwards.
CGGATAAGGTGTGCAAAAGCCTTGGAAAACTGCTTAGAAAAAGGATGTGGATGAGGACATGAATGCATTTTACAAGTTGAAATCTAATTATGGTAATTCTAGCATGGTGTGAGCACCTGAAGTGCTCAGCGTGTCTGTGAGGGAGAACTGTAAAAGGATGCGCGCCGCGAGGCGTGCCAGAAAAATTCAATCGCACAATGTTTCCAGTAATTCGCATATTAAACACTAATTTAGTGTTGATGTATTTTTACAATATTGCGTGCTATCACAAAAAACAAGTATCCTGGAGATGATGGAGGGGCACAAGAAGAATCTGGGGAGACAATCATGTGGATGTTAATTTGACATATGCCACCTACCTAAACATTGTTGCAGACCAGGTACACCCTTTCATGATAATGGTGTTCCCTGGTGGAAGTGGCCTCTTTCAGCAGGATAATGCACCCTCCCACACTGCACACATTGTTCAGGAATGGTTTGAGGAACGTAAGTTCAAGGTGTTGTCCTGGCCTCCAAATTCCCCAGATCTCAATCCAATCGAGCATGGGAGCAGGGATGTGCTGGACCAACAAGTTCAATCCATGGTGGCTCCACCTCGCAATCTACATGACTTGAAGTGCTGCTAATGTCTTGGTGCCAGATACCACCGGACACCTTCAGGGGTCTTGTAGAGTCCTGTTTTGGTAGCACGCAGAAGACCAATAGCAAATTAGGCAGGTGGTCATAATGTTTTGGCTCATCGGTGTGTGTATATATATATAGGTTATGTAATGGAGTGTGTTACAGAGCCCTTCTGCTGTTATGCTTGAGTACAGAAGACTGACAGTAGGTTGATGATTATTTTAAGTAATATGGTCCGATGTCAGGGCGTCAAAACAATAACAGACACCATCCCCTCCTTTCCATTCCCTGACCACACCTCCTGCTCTAAGGATGATGGAGAGAAAGTAGCAGAAACAGAGAGAGTGAAGGAGCAGTGGGAGTAGATGTGTGTGAAAACGGCACGCTCAGCTCTTTCTGTGTGAAGATGCACGACCATCTGCGGGAATACGCGTGCATGTCTGGACGTCATTTGTCCAGTGTGGAGTGATATTATGTGAGTGTGTGTGTGAGAGAGAGAATGCCAGCAGTAGTTCTGTCAGATGATGTATGTGTTTCTTCAGTGCTGTGATTAGTGCTGTGGTGTGGGGGAGCTAGACTCACCTCATCAGTTCCACTCACTGTCACACACACACACACACACACACGCACACACACACACACACACACACGCACACGCACACGCACACGCACACACGCACACACACGCACACACACGCACGCACGCACGCACACACACACACACACACACACACACCACAAATATCAACACAGACACACATTTACCAAGCTAAATGGGGACATGCCATTAATACAGACCAACGCTAACACTGCAATAACCTTCTTTATTTTTAGATTAAAAAATATTTATTTTATATAAGAATTCTGTTTTGTCAGATTACTAACTAACTTTGGAAGACAAATGTTCCCCAAAGAACATCCCAGTATTTTTTTATATTTAAAATGATTTTATTTTATTTTTATCTGCTTCCCCCCCTGACCTCACCTTTCTAAGAATATGAGTGTCTACTGTCATTTTCCTCTGGCATCTGTCCCTGTTCATTCTCTCTATCCCTCTTTGTATGTGTGTAACAGAGAGAGTGTGTAGAGATCACTGAAGCGATTGGAGGTAAGTGTTGTCCCTACATTTGTCTTAATTAATCTTTAATGAAACGGCCTCATCTTACCCCCTCTTGCGCGCGCTCTCTCTCTCTCTCATAAATGAAAGATGGAGCTGAGCAGTGCTGGTCTCAGTGTATTATTAAGGTTGAGCTGCTCATGGTTTTCTTCTTCTCTCTAATATTTGACTACCTGCTTTCTCCACTCCCAGGTCAGGTTCAGGTTCCTTTTGATGTATGGAAGTTTTATTTAAAGGTTCAGAATGTAATTTATGTGAGACTTTATTTTTGCAGTTCTGCTTAGTATATGGCACAGAAATTACACATTTTACTTTACAAAAAGTGGTAACATGCAATTGTTACCTTAAAGAGCTAATTCTACCTACTGATGTATTTAGGTTGATTCAGTAATGTTAAATAATATTTTAGACTTTTAGAGAAATTCAGTTAATTTAGATGTTACCATTTCAGGTTACCATTTTTAGGTTTTTTTTTTTTTTTTTGTGCTAACTGTGAAAATGATCACGCTCTACCTGAACTTTTATTTCAGGCTGCATTTTGCTTCATGTTTTACACTGGTCTGCAGAAGTTCAGTCTTGACTGTGTTCATAGGGTGTAAATGAGGTCCTTGTCCAGAATGACACTAAGGTTCTTGGCTCTCTGGGTAAATCGCTTTTGTTTTCTATTGAAATTATGAGCTGTGGAAAAGAGAAAACAGCATTTGAGTATCGCATATGTAAGAATGATAGAAAAAGCCATGAAAGGTAATTACTTTGCAAAGTGATTATGTGTAAAGAGAGAATAAAAATGGTCCGAGTACTGATCCCTGTGGAACGCCGGCAGGTCTGGTGGGTTCTGTTCTTAATGTAGGACTTGAACCCTGTGAGCCATACAAAAAATGAACAATTCCACTGGCTGATCCATGTGTTCTCCGCAGGGCTTGCTTGATAGTTAAAAAAGTTCTTCTTCACTCTCACACTTTCTCTCTCTTTCCTGTTCAGTGAGGCCTTTAAGGGTCTGTGCCTGGTTCGTCAAAACTCTGTCACACAGCCATTCTTGCATCACATCCGAACAAAAACACTCTAAGCAAAATCAATCGGCTGTTTTTCTTGAGAGCAAAATCTATCACTCAGATCAGTGTAACATACATTTATCACACACAGCTGACTGTTTCAGAGCAAGCAGTGAGGAGAATCTCACCCAACATTCTTTGCCTTGGGAACCAACTTCACTGATTTGAGAAGCTTGACTTAAATTTTATTATTAGAAATAGTCTGAATGAATTTTAGATGCAAACAGTGAGATTCTGTGAAGCTGAGATGTGCGGTCACCTTAGCGAAAATTTCAGTTAAAATTTCCTAGGCAAAAAAAGGTCCATTGTCTATTTTCAGCAGCTCACACAGAAATCACTTTCCAAGTGACCAACTTGAACCCATTGCAAAATGAGCATGGGAAATTTTTGCTCTCACACGAAATTCCTGATTGTGTGGATTTCTATTATAAGGACTGGATTTCATCCATGAAAAATTGTCAAACAACAGTAAATGTGACTGCACCATAAAATGGCAGCAGAGTGTGAAATGGAAAACCAGGAGTGGAGTTGATTGTGGGATGTTTTGGGAAATTGCTCTAATCTTGCTTTTCCTGCAAAGTTTAGTTCTAATCCTAATGAAATGCACTTGAAAGTAGCTAAATTCTGCAGGACACTGGCACTCCATGAACATGAATGGACACACTTGACATACATAATCATGTGACAACTGTATTAAGCTGCAGTTTGCGTGTGACCCTGGTGAAGCCAGAACCTACAGTGTCACTGAGGAAAGTAGACGTATCTTCACCATTTACGGCCATCAGGACTATTATCACCTGTTTTGTCCTTCAAAGACTGAGCACAGTCACAAAGAGGCATGTGGTAAATAAATGACTCTTGACTTCTGCAGTGGGGAACAGCATGAGAGAAAATCACTTATTTTAAATCACAGCAGTATAGGTGATGGAAATTTAGACTTGACTTCTTTCATTACATGCAACTTCAGCTGCATTACAAACGATTCAGTGTCAGAAAAACAACCTTTTCAACTGCTGACAAAACCTACAATCAACAGAATGGCTATACAGTTAAAACACATCTCTACAATAATCACAGTTAGCTTTATTGCATCTTGGGTTTTGCCCAAATTAATTTATATGCTGGTCCAGGCTGCTTTAAACTGATTAGCTGGTTTTGTGCTGGACTGGCCAGTGGACTGGCACAACCATATCGGTAATAAACAAAAATGCTGTCAACCAGAATGGTATTTCTGAAGAGGCCAAGGGAAATTTTCTGGTTAACCTATTTACAAAACCACACCAGCATCCGGAACATATGCTGGTTTTTTCATCAGAGAAGTGTGTGGTGTAATCTTTTTCAAGTAATTACCAGAAGTATAACTGTTTGCAAGTGATATTTTTTAAAAGTCAATTTAGGATATATTCAAGAACGATTTAAATACCTACATGACAGTTATAGGTAAAGCATATGCGACAGTTGCCGGCAAAGAAGTACACTAACTCATTTTGTGTGTCCCTCTCTACAGAACACAAGAGAGACAAACACAAGTTTTACAAGAGAAGATGATGTTGTGCAGAAAATTATAATAAAAAACTGGTGCAGTGGTTCATGGAGGCTGGAGGGAAGGTTCATTTCACCCCTGCACACAAACATTATCATACACACACACACACACACACACACACACACACACACACACACACACAATGTGAGGAAATTCTAATTAATGTGTTAATGACAGTTGGACCTGTGGTTAGCTAGGGAGTGTATAATAAATTGTGATAATAAAAATGCATCACTGAACCCTTCTGAGGGTTTATTTAATGTAGTTACAAAAATGCCAGCAGCTGATGTGGACCAGAGAGCTTCCCCGTACACTTCATTTTCAACATCAGACCTCACACTGGGTGCAGTACTAAACACACACACACACACAAACACACACAGAGATTCTCCGCACTTGGTTGCACGTTGCAGGTGAGTTTGTAGTTTTCATTAATTACATATATTTCAAGGCTATTATTGAAATATTACAGTAGCATGTTCAGTTTTCCAGTAAAAAAAAAAAAAAAAAAAAAAAATATCTGCAATTCCAATTATTACATTTGTTGGGTTTTTTTGTATCTCACTGGCAAATAAAGTTCCTTGCTTGTTTTTTTTGTTTTTTGTTTTTTTTAATGGAAATCAAGACAAAAATAATTAATTTTGCTTCTTTCCAAGTTAGCAAGTCAGTTCACACAGCGGCCATGTTGGTTGCTTCCTGGCCAGACCATGTGATGCCTTTTTCAGTAAGAGGACCAGCTTCTTTAATTGAAATACATGACTTCCTTTCTACAATGTATTGAGATTTAAGTGGCATATCTCTGACAGAATATATGTGTTCATGGGAATCTGAACTCTGGTGATTATGCTATAAGGATGGGAGATCTGGGCTGGTAGTCACTTTATCCAATATGATGGTCTTCATTAACACCATTATTATCATCATGTTGAAGCGGCTGGATGCTGATAATTTACTGAGTGCACTGAAGGGCACTGATGGGTTAAAGGTGCCAGAGTTTTGTACTACTTCAGTTTTTGAATATAAATCATTAGCAACAGTTGAATTAAAGCCGTACAGTACAGAGAGAAATGTCTGGAAACTTCCTCGTCTTTGATGTGGTACAAAGCCTCTTCTGTGGAGAGAAAATCCCTGAAACACACACACACAAGGGCTATGTTCGGAATGCAGTACTAGCATGCAATATATGCCATATGTGAAACAGTATACAATAATTATAAAATATGATTTCACCACATTGCATGTTAACTTCAGTGAATTACTAATCCAAGATGGTATAAAAAAAGGTTAAGAATCTGCTGATCTGAGCAAATAATGATTCAGAGTTTAAGCGATAATACTGCTTCTGGTAAATGTGTCACTGGAAATGTAAGATCAGCTCAAGTACTGGATTATCCTCTGGTAGACTGCTGCATATTTTGGCAAATGGAATTCCATGCATACAGAAAATTTGCCAGTTTACAATGGTAGTATGCTATTCTGAGCATAGCCAACAGATCTACAGATCACCGTTGGCCTTTGGAGTCCCAGTAGACATAACATAAAGCCAGCAGCAAGATATATGCAATGTTATATTTTAAAGGATTAGTTCACTTCAGAATTCAAATTTCCTGATAATTTACTCACCCCCATGTCATCTAAGATGTTTATGTGTTTCTTTCTTCGGTCAAAAAGAAATGAAGGTTTTTGAGGAAAATTTTTCTCCATATAGTGGACTTTACTGGGGTTCAATGGGTTGAAGGTCCAAATGTCAGTTTCAGTGCAGCTTCAAAGAGCTCTACACGATCCCAGACGAGAAATAAGAGTCTTATCTAGAGAAACAATCGGTCATTTTCTAAAAAAAAAATAATAATAAAAAAAAATAATATATATACTTTTTAACCACAAATGCTCATCTTGCACTGCTCTACAATGCTTCACACATTACGTAATCACATTGGAAGGGTCACGTGTGATGTAGTCAGAAGTACCGCAGTAGGGCGAAAAACTCCATCTCATTTTCTCCTCCAACTTCAAAATCATCCGACATCGTTGTTTTACCTTTTTTTGTAAAGGCCATTTGACTTAGTCTTTGCACGTTCACTTTGAACACTGGATCAGTACTTCCGCCTACGTCAACAAGATTACGTAATGCGGATCACATAGAGCTAGTCCAAATGAGCATTTGTGGTCAAAATGTATATAATTTAAATTTTTTTTTAGAAAATGGCTGATCGTTTCACTAGATAAGACTCTTATTCCTCATCTGGGATCGTGTAGAGCTCTTTGAAGCTGCACTGAAACTGACATTTGGACCTTCAACCCGTTGAACCCCAGTGAAGTCCATCATATGGAGAAAAATCCTGGAATGTTTTCCTCAAAGACCATAACTTCATTTCAACTAAAGAAAGACATTAACATCTTGGATGACATGGGGGTGAGTAAATTATCATGAAATTTAAATTCTGAAGTGAACTAATCCTTCAAGTTTAAAAGCTTGAGCTTTGTAATACCCTTACACATAAAAGTAAGTACCTACAAATGTAGTGGTGGTTCTCCAGATGACTCTGAAAGAATAAGGGAGTTTGACAAGAGCCAGACACTGACATGTCTGAGCATGTCAAATACTCCTGAAGCACTTGAAAATGCTTAGTAGTCTGAAAACACACTACTGGTATTAAATGGTACAATCAGTGTAACAAAGAACACCACTCTAATGTAACTTAAGAAGATTGCCCTAACGTCGATCATATATAACTAGATTTTTACATTATCTGGAGAAAATGTAAGTGATGATTGCCTGTACAAAACTCACTGCTGTAATGCTAAGGGTGTTTGCCAGAGCATTGCTACACATTTTCTTATAGTGCAATTTCTTGCACATTGCTATATGGTTGCTTGAGTGTTCTGGTTGGTTGTTCACTTTTTCACATTGGACATTGGACAGCTACGGTAATCACATTTTCCTATCACTAAAGTAAAATGATTTCATTTAGCCAATATTGGGGTGATTGGAGATGTTTTTTGCTTGTTGACTGAAATGGTCAGTCACTATCTGGTTATGCTCAGTCAAGTCAGGCACCATGTCGCCTGGTTCTCAGAGTACCGGGTTCAAGCTTGGCCTACAGGCAGAGGCTGAACATGCTCCATGACACCACTTAACCCTCAAGATCCATCCAGGTCGTCTTGCCACAACATTGCCCTCTATGTGACACTGGACAGCAGCACTGAGAGCACAAAGCCAGCCTGTAGCCTGCAGCTCTCTCACACACAGTTCAATCAACAGTCCTTCATTTCAGCTGAGAAACTGTGAACTCATTAGGGCTTCAGTGACCACTGCCTCACCCTGCTGGGGTCACTATCTGGACCAGACACTGGGGTCAGAGCAAGGATCCACTCTGGGATGGATGGCTTAGGTCATTGTGTGGGCCAGAGATGAACAAAACCGACGAGAGAAGCTGAAGACAAGGGGAGATTATGATGGACGGAAATTAGATAAATTGTGTTTATATAATAAATCACACAGGGATAACATGGCAACAAGCAAACTCTCATCCACATCAATAAGGAGCTTATATATAGGCTTTGCACAAAAAGTCTTATTTAGAGCCATGTACCAGGTTTTTACAATGAGCCCTTCAAAGGAAAAACTAGTTGCTGGATTTGATTTCCCTCATAATTTGGCAGTTTTTAGTCAGATTAAGCTATACGTACACTCTAAAAATGCTGGGTTATTTTAACCCATGATTGGGTCAAATATCGTCCGTATTTGATGTAAAACCAAACAGTGAAATTAATTAAATGAAATGAGTTTGTTTCACTCAAATAATAATGAAAGTTCATTGTATTTAATAGAAAGAAGTTGCATGAACTCAACATTTTATTGTAGTAAGCTGAACTTGATATGATTGAGTTGATTTGCTGCAGATTTCTAATTCCCAGCATGCTTTGCGTCAGACTGTATAAGGAAAATAAATGTTGAAATTAAGTGTTATTTTGTGTGTTTTTGCATAAGATTAACATAGGGAGACATAAGTTAGTGTCTAATGTTGTGTTATGTTGGGATTTACAGGGGGTTGTGTTATGTTAGTTTTGTAGGGTTACCCTTGGTAAAGAGTAGAGCCTGTGGTTGGGTTGAGGATGGGCTGCAAATCTTTTAAGACCACATACTGTATATTGTATGTTGTTTGAGTATATACATGCAAGTACATAATGAAATTCTCTTTGATAGTTATAATAGCATGTGTTATTTGCTAACATTTAACCACGATCTGATGTTTATGTAAATGAACTGTATGTAATTAACATTATGATGGGATGCCAGTGACTGTTGTTGTCAAAAGTACCGACTTCGGTACCAGTCGGTACTGAAATTTAAAAAATGTGACGCTTTGAGCGCTGTTGAGCAGATTCATAAACACCTCTGATTGGACATTGTGTACAAACACTCATCGGATATGTCTGTGATTGGCTACAATGATCAACGCACAGGAGCATTTGAAAGTACACGGAAGTGTTTGAATCTGAAAGTGTTTTGAAAGCGGGAGCAGGATCCGCTGATAGACGCCTGCTTTCAAATGCTCCTGTGTATCTGTGTAAGCGCTCAGTGAAGAGTGTCATTGATGACTATTTACAACATCATTGTAGCCAATCACAGACATATCTGATGAGCACGTCAACACAATGGCCAATCAGAGGTGTTTACGAATCCGCTCAACAGCGCTCAAAGCGTCACATTTTTAAAATTTCAGTACCGAAAATTTTCAGGTACCGAAGCTGGTACTTTTGACAACACAGCCTGGTCTCATTGTTAATACGTAGGTAGCCTATTAATGAGTAACTTTCAAAGAAACAAAGCGTATATTTTTGTACGTTTAGAAAGGTGCTAAAACGTACAATATTGACGTATTTATGGCACTAAAACGTAAAAATACTTACGTTTTTACAGTGAAAAAACGTAAAATATTTACGAATCTTTCATGTCATAATATATATGTATAATTTCCATTTTATCGTTTTATAGATAAATGTAAGATCCCTAAAACCCATCCCGAACCTAAACCTACCCATTTTATACAGAATGTTAAAAGAATAAAACATAAAGAACAGAAATGTGTAGGAAAATTACAATTTTAGTAAAAGTATAACATTAAAACGATATTTTGAGCCACTAATCCTACACCTACCCCTAAACCTACCCATAACCATTTCTTTAAACTACCTACTGTTATAAATAAAAGAATGACAGACAAACAAGCATAATCACAATAATTTATTTTTTGCGAAAATGTCAAAAGTGGTACCAAAAGTAGTTCAAATGATGAGTGAGTTCCAGTCAGTCCTCTCTGGCGGTAATAGTTTTTTATAGGGTACAGAGCAGAATTTAAATCCATGAAAATATGATAAATCCGGCTTCTCTCCTTGAAGCGGCGCACTCATTTCAAATGTCAATCCACTGAAACACGGCATGTCGCAATCTGTGACGAAGCAGGTGAGAACCAATGAGCGTTCGATATCAGTGCCGTAAACCATGTCGTAACGCTTCTCGAGGGTGGCGCTACTTTCAAATTTGAATCATAACGTGCGCGAGCTTTGACTGTGACGGTCGCTGTTGCTGAGAATGAAGATGAAGATCGATGGATAAAGGGCTGAATTTGGATCTGTTCCTTACAAACATATGGATTCTAAAGATTTGGAGTACAGCAAACAAATAAAATTGATGAGATTTGTGAATTTATGTTGTGCTTTGGTGTGTCTTATGGTTGTATTGTCAGTCGCTGCATAGGAGAAAACGCCTTCTGTGTCTCAAAGCAAACAAACTAAATATTACAAAATGGTTAAACAATTACAGAAATTTTATTCATAAGGTTTCAAATTGTAGTCTTGTTTAACATTATGTAATCCTCCGAAACGAGCAGCACAAGTCACGAACAGAAATGTTATTTCATATTAAGTAGATGAGTAAACTGCTTTCAATAAATTCGACTAAAAACATCGTTAAATCATTAAAGCCACGATTTTAATATTAATACATGGGAATTCATATACATTCACACTTTACGTTACATGATTTACGTTTTTTTTTTTTTTTTTGCTGTTAATACGTAAGTATTTTTACGTTTTAGTGCTATAAATACGTCAATGTTGTACGTTTTTGTGTGTATGAAAACGTAAGTAAATGTACGTGTGGTAGAACCACAATTTACGTAAAAATACACACGTTTTCTCATGAGATCACGTTGGACAACACTACAGGTGATGTGATTATTAATGAGAGACATATGAAGGACAAAGCGTCTCTTGCGCATGCAAATTTCATTTACACTTGCAATCTTATGTACACTTCCACAAAACTTAACCTGCGCTTGTGATTCTTTATGGCATCATTTTACCTTCATACAGACACCTGTGCACCACACTGGCCTTGCTCCACTTCTACGGCTCTCAGCCCCACCCCACACCGTCACAAAAATTTCTACTAACTTAAAAAAATGAGTTTTACAGTGTGGGTTGAAACAACCCAGCATTTTTAGAGTGTACTCAGTGATGGACACAAATACATGATAATGTATTTAAATTAAAAATACAAACCTCAGTTTAAACAGATTAAAATATAATAATAATAATAAAATGTATCAACATACAAATACAGTACGTTTTATCTTGAAAATATACAAAATACATGTAAAATTAGCCACTCAGTGAAGTATCACTGTTAGGCTGAAATTTATTTGGAACTATTCTAAATGCAAAGAACATTTTACAACTACTTATCTTTTGTTTTCATTTCACCTACCTTTTCCTTTCCCTTGCCCAGTAGTAAATTGACATTATTACAAAAAAAAAATAAATAAATAAATAAAATAAATAAATAAATAAAAAAAAGTTCTCAACGATAGGTAGTGAAAGCTTCTGTCTGCTGACTAGTTTTGATTTCCTCACTGTTTATCTGCATTGTATTGACGGGTGAGTAGTATCCTAGCTAACTTAATGTTTTACAGGAAATTAAATAACAGTTGATAGCAATTATTATGTTTATCTTACTTCCAGTAATTTTGGAATCGACTCAGTTCCAGGTTCAATTCCATTCTTATTGCAAAAACAGCTGTGTGTGTGTCAGAGATCTGTGAGTATAGAGATGTTTTCAGCAGTGTTGACCAGGAGTGTCACTACTGACATTGAACTGACGATGAAAAGTTGAATTAAAAAAAAAAAAAAAAAAAAAAAAATTGTGAAAAATATAGGTAGACCTACAGCTAAATTTAGCACAAAAAGTTGAACAAATTTTAAATAATTTGATAGTAATTTTAAAATTAATCAACAAAAATAAATAACATCAGTCAGATAAATAATTTTAAGCAAGACAATACAAATATGTAACCCTAACAAATTAAATAGCCTAACAGTTAAAGGTGCAGTAAGCAAATTCTGAGAAACGCTGTTGATATTTGAAATCACCAAAGCCCTACTCAATAGGATCACACCCCTATCTTGATATTTCCACCCCCAAATTCATGACCCTCCCTTCTAATGAGTGGACATGCCCCTTACTGCTGATTGGCTACAAGTGTTTTTTGGTGCTCGGTCCGATCCACTTTCAATAGCGTTCCTCAAAAATCGCTTACTTAAAGGGATAGTTCATCCAAAAATAAAAACCCTCACTAACCCTCAGGTTGTTCCAAACCTGTATAAATTTCTTTGTTCTGCTGAATACAAAGGAAGATATTTTGAAGAATGTGTTAAACTGAACAGTTTTGGGGCACCATTGACTTCCATAGTATTTTTTTTTTCCTACTATGAAAGTCAATGGTGCCCCAAAGCAGCCTGGTTACAAACTTTCTTCAAAATATCTTCCTTTGTGTTCAGCAGAAGAAATTTATACAGAATTGGAACAACTTGAGGTGGAGTAAATGATGACAGAATTTTCATTTTTGGGTGGACTGTCCCTTTAAGGTACCATTCCGTGAACATTGATGTCTGGATTAGATTTTTGTGATAGTAAATTAGCTGAGAATAAATCTTACTCCTAGTTAAAGGTATAGGTATAAACTAAAAAGACTTGACTTGTTTCCATAGTGAAAATAAAAACGATACAGTGACCCATTTAATATAAAGGAAAGAGTATTTGGAGACTGACAACTTATTGAAAGATTTTTTTTTTTTTTTTTCACCAAGCCTGAATTGTTGGAAATAATTGACGAATTATCAGCACAGTTGCAACATGTAACAGATAGAAACAGATCACTGTGTGATTGTTTTACAATCTGCATAATAACATTTTTCTTTTTTTTCTTTTTTTGGCTCAGCAGCCATTTTTAATCCATTCGTTAGAGTCAGTAAATTTAAGATTTTAACCATAGCAACGTGAATATCTGTGGTAGAATGTGTCAGCGTGGACACTGGCCATTGCTGTGCCAAATCGTAGTTTTAAATTGTGCTACAGGCCATCTGGTGCAACCAGCCCCTAGTGTTCAATCGACTCCAACCATTGGAATTGACTCTCAATTCTAAATGTCTCGGAATTGAAGAATCAGCCCTTTTTGGAATCAAATCCCAACCCTACTCCAAATTACCTTGCATGCAGAAAATTTGCTCTCCAGTGCTACAGGGAGCCATCTGCATGTGGTGTACATGATCGCTGGTGTTGGAAGGCCTGAAATACAGTAGTTGATACAGGAAATCAGCAGCCTAATAAAGGGGTTGACTGGCACAAAGTGTTTTATGTAGTCTGAACCTTTAAAAAAAAAAAAAAAAGTATTTAACTACAAGATACATTTGATGAAAATAGTATTGTATTTTAAATCTGAAATACTGCCCATCCCTGTATGTACCTGTCAGGATAAACCAGACTCAAAGACAGATATAACCAATCCAAAAAGTTGCTTATTGAACAGATGGGAGAATGACACAATTCAGGTGAATAAATGGCACATAAACAGTCTTTGAATGAATGCTGGTGGATAACTTGCGTTTCTTTTCTTTGTAGGTTGAGAATGGTGATGATAACGGAGGATCTGGATGAAGTACACACCTCTTTATGAGCATGGTGAGTATACAGGTAATCTTATTCCACAGGTTTCAGGCATAAAGACGAAGGAGATCGTTGGAGAGATGAAGGAGACACAAGGGAATCAGTGCAGGAGATAAACAAGCTGAACAACAAAGGGAAGTAGAGCAGGAAAGGAGTCTGTTCAAGGGAGAGTGAAGGGAGAGTCTGGCATGTCCATAACAGTTCCAATAAGTACCAGATATTATACAATACATTAAAACGCATACATCATGCTGCTCACATAAACAGCGTCGGCCAATAATGAACCAGCGTTCGGACATAAACACGGAAGCTCTGCACTGCGTTCACTGCACCAACTGTGTAGGAGACTGACAGGGAAGAGGATTTTTTCATTTTCGTTATTTTTGTTTTGTTTTTGCACACAAAATGTATTTTTTGTCGCTTCATAACATTAAGGTTGAACCACTGCAGTCACGTCGACTATTTTAACAATGTCTTTATTACTTCTCTGGATCTTGAATGTGGTCATTTCGTTGCTTTCTATGGGAGATAAAAAATTAAAAAAAAAAAAAAAACTCTCATTTCATCAAAAATATCTTAATTTGTGTTCTGAAGATGAACAAAGGTCTTACGGATGTGGAACGACGTGAGGGTGAGTAATTAATGACAGAATTTTCTTCTCTTTTTTTTTTATTTAACTAAAGTAAAATCAGATGTACAGATCTTATGTGCTGGTGAAGTTCATATTCAGCTCAGGTGATTTTATTTTTACGCTCTTCTCCCCACAGTTTCCTGTTACTTCGTCACCCACTTACAGAAATATATATATATATATATATATATATATATATATATGGGTAATTAATACCTAATAATCAATTGGTGTCAATCACACCAGCCTCAGACTCCATGAGGAACACAACAGATAAAAACCTAATCTAAACCCACAAATGTACTTAAAATGAACCTCAGCCCTGAACTAAAGTAATTGACTCCTTCACTAAAACAAGGAACACACACATACTCCACACACACAGTGAGCATAAGAATAGATTTGTTTCATAGGCCATACCTTTCTTGCTTTTTCTTTATACCTGTGAGTTTATATAAGCAATAAATAATGCGAATGTAGTGTATATGCAGTGTAATTTTAGATGAGAAAGAAGGAGAGTTGTTTTTCCCCCCTTCTCTATCTTAGTTCCCATGATACTGCAACAATTACTCCCTGCCTGCTTGGCAGTTGTGTTGTTTTAGTTGAGAATGTTTGTTATCCTCTCTCATTCTTCCTCTCTTTCTCTCTCTCTCTCTCTCTCTCTCTCTCTCTCTCTCTCTCTCTCTCGCTCTCTCTCTCTCCTGCGAACAGTATTAATCATAATAGAGAGTGTTATTTATCACCTGCCAGTCCAGAAATGATCGTTTTGGCACCGCTGGGCAGGACAACCAAACGCACCAAATTAAATAAAACATTTAACCACATACACACATGCACAAACACATGAACACACCCGGTTTCACACCACATACACAACTAAAAAACAACTACACAGACACTCTACCTAAGTTCACACATATTCTTTCTGTGCTCATCCCCGTCTCTTTTCTCTCATTCCACTGATTAATGGGCTTTAAAGCCATGTTCAGCAGCAAATGTTTATATGAGTAAAATGTGTTTTGATGTTTGGTCATATATTTTCCCTGAGCTGTCTGTTGGTGAAGTACACTGAAATGCATGGGAATAATACAGGGGAGTCCAAAAGTCAGAAACCACTAGTGAATTCACAGTGATCTCTGACTTTTGGTTTCAGAAAAGGACAATAAAGTCTTGGACTTAGACTATAACACTTTTCCTCTATAATACAAACAGCTCTTAAAGGGTTAGTTCACCCAAAAATGAAAATTCTGTCATTAATTACTCACCCTCATGTCGTTCCACACCTGTAAGACCTTCGTTCATATTCAGAACACAAATGAAGATATTTTTAATGAAATCTGAGAGCTTTCTGTCCCTCCATAGACAGCTACGGAACTACCACTTTGATGCTTCAAAAAGTTCATAAAGAGATCTTAGAACTAATCCATATGAGTTGAGTGGTTTAGTCACAGCATGTTTGAGCTTCAGCAAGAACCAATAAGGTTCATTCTTGTTATGCAGCATGTTTGAGCTTCTGCAAGAACCAATGAGGTTCATTCTCGTGTTACGCAGCACGTTTGAGCTTCAGCAAGAACCAATGAGGTTCATTCTCGTGTTACGCAACACGTTTGAGCTTCAGCAAGAACCAATGAGGTTCATTCTCGTGTTACGCAGCATGTTTGAGCTTCAGCAACAACCACTGAGGTTCATTATCATGTTATGCAGCACGTTTGAACTTCAGCAAGAACCAATGAGGTTCATTCTCATGTTACGCAGCACATTTGAGCTTCAGCAACAACCACTGAGGTTCATTATCATGTTATGCAGCACGTTTGAGCTTCTGCAGGAACCAATGAGGTTCATTCTTGTGTTACGCAACACGTTTGAGCTTCCACAACAACCACTGAAGTTCATTCTCATGTTATGCAGCACGTTTGAGCTTCTACAACAACCAATGAGGTTCATTCTTGTGTTCTGCAGCATGTTTGAGCTTCAGCAAGAACCAATGAAGTTCGTTCACAGGTTACGCAGCACGTTTGAGCTTCCACAACAACCAATGAGGTTCATTCTCGTGTGTTACGCAGTACGTTTGAGCTTCCACAAGAACCAATGAGGTTCATTCTCGCTCGTCAAACAGGTTCAGTTAAGCTTCTGTTTATGTTTGCTGATTAATGTTTATATGTTATAGAATAAAAGCCTAAATTCAATCTGTTCATCATATAAACTGATCGAGTCTCTTCAGAAAATTTGGACTAAACCACTCAATTCATATGGATTACTTTTACAATCTCTATGAACTTTTTGAAGTGGTGGTAGTTTAAAGTGGTAATGGAGAGTAAAGAACTGGCTCAGATTTCATTAAAAATATCTTAATTTGTGTTCCAAAGACGAATGAAAGTCTTACGGGTTTGGAATAACACAAGGGTGAGTAAATTATGACAGAATTTTCATTCCTTTAAGCTTTAGACTGAAGAAAAGTCTGTCATTGCACATGTGTCCCTTCCAGACAGGAAAAAAGAGAAGGATGGAGAGAGCGAAAGAAAGAGAGGCAGTGGAGTGACCTTAATGTAAAACTGTACTTAATCACACTGCAGCCAGATCAATAGAGAGTCCTGGGTGGCCGTCCGTGGGGCCGTTAGCAAACGCAGTCTTGCAAGGAAGGAGAACATCTTTGATAACCTCTAGAACTGAAATACACAACATTTATTCTTGTAGATGAAACGCCTCCAAACACTGACCTCTTACATACTCTGAAGGCATTCCATTGGACTGTTGATTCATTTGGACTGTATTTCAGATCAGAATGGCAGTTTTCTGTATTTTTCTGTATTTGTGGGTACATAAGGAAATGATTTGTTTTGGTGGCTGAATCCACTGGTTTAGCAGATGGAGGTCAGCTGTGATACACATTCTTGGACACAGATTGTGAGATTGATTTGTGGTACAGTGTGTCAGGGATTAATGAAGTGCTACAGCTCGCCACACAGATGCTGTCTTGAGATGCTCCTGCTACATCTCTCTCACTTCGGGACTGTTCACTCAAAACAGGTCCTGGTTCATCTCTAGACACTGCCTTATTCAGAGGTAGGAAGGAACATGTTCACATAACATCCCATCTACAGAGAAGCCTCCTTTGGTGTATCTGATATATTGCTATTATGGTGTCTTGGAAGACAAACCATTTTCCTTAAAGAACAGACTGACCAATCGTAATGGAGCTTTATGGCAGTGATGATGAGGCTCAATATACTGCGGGAAGGGCCACTCATATAACACAACACCATTTCGTTTAAATCGGAATAAAGTTACATTAGTCTTCACTACTCTGTCATGTAGTTCACTCCTTGACTTATTCTCTACATTGGTGCAAATTATTCTGAACAAAGAAACACATTTACATATGAATGAACAATTGCTTAAAGGGTTAGTTCACCCAAAAATTCTGTCATTTATTACTCACCCTCATGTCGTTCCACAACCGTAAGACCTTCGTTCATCTTTGGAACACAAATTAAGATATTTTTCATAAAATCCGATGGCTCATTGAGGCCTGCATTGCCAGCAAAAAAATTAACACTTTCAATGCCCACAAAGCTACTAAAGACGTACAAACCCGATTCCAAAAAGGTTGGGACACTGTACAAATTGTGAATAAAAAAGGAATGCAATAATTAACAAATCTCATAAACTTAGATTTTATTCACAATAGAATATTGATAACATATCAAATGTTGAAAGTGAGACATTTTGAAATGTCATGCCAAATATTGGCTCATTTTGGATTTCATGAGAGCTACACATTCCAAAAAAGTTGGGACAGGTAGCAATAAGAGGCCGGAAAAGTTAAATGTACATATAAGGAACAGCTGGAGTACCAATTTGCAACTTATTAGGTCAATTGGCAACATGATTGGGTATAAAAAGAGCCTCTCAGAGTGGCAGTGTCTCTCAGAAGTCAAGATGGGCAGAGGATCACCAATTCCCCCAATGCTGCAGCGAAAAATAGTGGAGCAATATCAGAAAGGAGCTTCTCAGAGAAAAATTGCAAAGAGTTTGAAGTTATCATCATCCACAGTGCATAATATCATCCAAAGATTCAGAGAATCTGGAACAATCTCTGTGCGTAAGGGTCAGGGCCGGAAAACCATACTGGATGCCCGTGATCTTCAGGTCCTTAGACGACACTGCATCACATACAGGAATGCTACTGTAATGGAAATCACAACATGGGCTCAGGAATACTTCCAGAAAACATTGTCGGTGAACACAATCCACTGTGCCATTCGCCGTTGCCGGCTAAAACTCTATAGGTCAAAAAAGAAGCCATATCTAAACATGATCCAGAAGCGCAGGCGTTTTCTCTTGGCCAAGGCTCATTTAAAATGGACTGTGGCAAAGTGGAAAACTGTTCTGTGGTCAGATGAATCAAAATTTGAAGTTCTTTTTGGAAAACTTGGCTGCCATGTCATCTGGACTAAAGAGGACAAGGACAACCCAAGGACAAGTTGTTATCAGCGCTCAGTTCAGAAGCCTGCATCTCTGATGGTATGGGGTTGCATGAGTGCGTGTGGCATGGGCAGCTTACACATCTGGAAAGGCACCATCAATGCTGAAAGGTATATCCAAGTTCTAGAACAACATATGCTCCCATCCAGACACCGTCTCTTTCAGGGAAGACCTTGCATTTTTCAACATGACAATGCCAGACCACATACTGCATCAATTACAACATCATTGCTGCGTAGAAGAAGGATCCGGGTACTGAAATGGCCAGCCTGCAGTCCAGATCTTTCACCCATAGAAAACATTTGGCGCATCATAAAGAGGAAGATGCGACAAAGAAGACCTAAGACAGTTGAGCAACTAGAAGCCGGTATTAGACAAGAATGGAACAACATTCCTATTCCTAAACTTGAGCAACTTGTCTCCTCAGTCCCCAGACGTTTGCAGACTGTTATAAAAAGAAGAGGGGATGCCACACAGTGGTAAACATGGCCTTGTCCCAACTTTTTTGAGATGTGCTGATGCCATGAAATTTAAATCAACTTATTTTTTCCTTAAAATGATACATTTTCTCAGTTTAAACATTTGATATGTCATCTATGTTATATTCTGAATAAAATACTGAAATTTGAAACTTCCACATCATTGCATTCCTTTTTTATTCACAATTTGTACAGTGTCCCAACTTTTTTGGAATCGGGTTTGTATTTAACACAGTTCATGTGACTACAGTGGTTCAACCTTAATGTTATGAAGCGACGAGAATTTTTTGAGCCCCAAAAAAAAACAATAATGACTTTATTCAACAATATCTAGTGATGGGCGATTTCAAAACACTGCTTCGTGAAGCTTTTGGTTCGAATCAATAGTTCTGAGCGTGTATCAAACTGCCAAAGTCACGCCCCCCAGTCGTGAACCACTGAAATTTCGCAAACACTTATGATGTACCAAAGCCTCATTTACTGAAATCACGTGACTTTGGCAGTTTGATACTTGCTCCGAACCACTGATTTGAAACAAAAGACTCGTAAAGCTTCGAAGCTTCATGAAGCAGTGTTTTGAAATCGCCCATCACTAGATATTGTTGAATGAAGTCGTTATTTTGTTCTTTGGTGCACAAAAAGTATTCTCGTCACTTCATAACATTAAAGTTGAGCCACTGTAGTCACGTGAACTGTTTTAAATATGTCTTTAGTAGCTTTCTGGGCATCTGAATGTGTAAATTAACTTGCTGTCAATGCAGGCCTCACTGAGCCATCGGATTTTATGAAAAATATCTTAATTTGTTTTCCGAAGATGAATGAAGGTCTTACGGGTGTGGAACGATATAAGAGTGAGTAATTAATGACAGAATTTTCATTTTTGGGTGAACTAACCCTTTAATGAAAAGATTTCCAAAACATCAGTGACATTACAGCAGAATTGAAATACAAAACTGTTGCAAACATTTCTTTGTTCTGACATTATATCCCAATAGTGTACTTAGTACAATCTCATGGTATTTCTTACCTATTTTACATTTTGGCTAATTGGTGGCTAATTTGTATGTTTTCATGCAATCACCCCAGTGATGGTAATGTTTAGGGGTGCAGTTAGGGGTGAACCTTAATGTTTTTTTTTTTTTTCTTTCTAAAAATCGAACAGTTTCGTACAAATCGCATTGTTCGAATTCACATAAAATCGCCACCTGGTAAAATAGTTAACTTTTTCTGTGAGATACGTTGGTTGACCCAGTCTTACACCATCTTAGAGTATAGTACTTCTGAAGATATCCCATTTATGTGTGTTAGACGCCGAGAAAGAGGGGATGAGAAAGAAAGAAGGAACGAATGAATGAGTGATAGAGACAGAGTATCAGAGAATGGTTGCAATTGCACCAAACAAAGCCACTCATTTTGAGGCAGTAGCAAAATACTGAAAGAAATCCATTGTGTTAGCTCTGTTTGAGCTCTGACAGAAATTAAATTGTGTCCAGAGACTTTTTTTATATAGCAGCACAAGGTCTGAGACAATATTGCCAGTGGCTCAGAGTCGGCTGTCTTTGCACAGATCTCTCTGTGTTTGAAAAAAAAAAAGATCACACCGCCTCAATCCTCGCTGACTCCAAAAAACTCTACAACTCTCATTTATCTTAGACATGAAGTTCCCCAAATGACTGAAATCTGGAAATGCTTATAACTTGATTTCATTTTCCAGCATGGTTATGATGAGGGATTGTATACATATTAATGTAGGTTCAATCCAGTTGTTTGTTGGTTGAACCTTGAAGGTTTACATTTAATTAGTATTTAATCTATATTGTGTTTGCTTTATGGCTTTGTTAGATTAGCCTCTCTCTTTCATGGCAGGTTCTTTGTCAGCGTGTATGTCTCTTGCTAGGATGTTTGAGTAGTGTCTTGTGTTTCATGAGGTTGAAATCAATGACATTATAATGTGCTTATATTTGTTCCTCCACACAGGAAATTATATACTGGTGTTTTTATGTATTTAAAACATCTCTGATCTAAAACTGCAGGCCTTACTCATTATGAGCACTTTTTTTTTTGCTATAAACATGATAATAGGGTTGTGCATGTGCATTGCACATGTACAGGTAGATGTGAGGTCCTGCCTGATTCTCTTTTGTATTGAATGAATTGGAGCAGCTGTGCTGAAAAACTCACACAGCAGTGTAAACACACAAAGACACACTGATGTAATCAGCACTGACAGCAGAGGCTCACAGATCAGAGACTGAAGCGAGAGAATGAGTGATGATAGTGGGAATGGAGTTTATAGCTTTATATTAAAATAGCACAGAGACATGGTGGAACAGACAGAGAGACCAAAGAATAAGACTGATTATACTTAGAGAGATAGAGTGAGTGTGTGGCATGTGAGCTGCAGCAGAGTGAGACACATAGGCTGTGTAGTGTTGTGAGCGTTGTGTTGTGTTGTACATGTACATGTTATGTATTTCTCTGTGGTGCGATGTTTTCCCAGCATGGGAATTGGGTGTGCTGGTGGACCAGCATATGCTATTTTTTGGATGCTGGTATGATCCCAGCAGGACCACAACAAAACTTGCATATGTGTTAAATATCATGTTTCTTAGTGTGTGTTCATAGTTTTTTTAAAAAAGACCAAGACAGTTATCCAATTAATTTTAATAAATGATTTAATTACTAAAAACACATGTTGCAGGTTACATGTTTATTGGTATACAGTGAAATCCTCAGTGTTAAATGAACACTGCTTGGTTTTCATTTGGTCCCAATCTATAGAGAGTAAAAGTACCACTAAAGCAGTGTTGCAGTTAGTGATGATTGAGCATTAGTGATGACACCTGTAGTTAACAAGCAGAATCACTGAAGATAAGAGGAACAAGAAGAACAGAAAAAAGGAGAAGAGAAGAAACAAATAGAGAGAAGAGAAGAGAAGAGAAGAGAAAAAAGAAGAGAAGAGAAAAAAAGAGAAGCAAAAAGCAGAAACACAACAACTACAACTAACTCACAGCCACACAACATTAGATGAAATCAACTGCAAATAAAATCAATAATATCTCACAAGAAGATGCTTAAACAACTCCAGAAACATCATCAGCATGTTCGCTTATTATTATAAACCATTTTGGCTTTATTTCTTTCATATGGTACATATACAAAATTGTGGAAGTCGGTTTAAATCACCATTATGGTGATTAGTATTCCCTTTAGTTGGGCACTTGGCACTTGACTTTGGTTTAATTAAAGCTGCTGTCCGTAACTTTTTTTTTTTTGGTTAAAAATGATCCAAAATCAGTTTTTGAGCAAGTACATAATCAGCCAGTTTTCAAAACTATCTCCTTAGCCCGATTCACAACAGTAAGCTTGTAATAATGTTTTCTAATTCGAGTGGTACTGGTGGGTTTCCGCGGGAAATTCGAACATGCAGCCGTTCATCTTTGTGTCATTACATCACGTCTGTTTACATAAAGAAGGAGTCCCAGCTAGTATGCTATATAATGTGAGGATGCTGCAGGTGGCGGATCATTTATAGCCTTTTCTCACAGCAGCTGCAATAATTAAACTTATCATTTTGATGGCGGATTGTATGGTATGACAAATGGACTATTAGAGATTAGACTGTACAGAAATTGAAATCTACAGGTAATGCTAATATACACTAAATACACTTAGTCATGCAATGCTGATGTTGTTAACATTAACAATTTGAGAACAAAGTATAACAGTAATAATAATTTGCACGGTTTGATGAGATCTGAGCTAACCGATTGTTAGATTTAATCAACATTGGTAGTGCGATTTATTGAAATGCTTTTTTTCTCAGTTGGTCAGAACAAAAGTGGCAGATTTGTTACATATTTGTTCAGATGACATTTTCCGGTGAAAATTCTTATTTTGGTTATACTTCCAAGACTACAATCTGTGATTCCGAAGTACAGTATCCAGTATACAGTATTAGATTCATCCGCGCTGAGGAGCCGTGCCGATGCACAACCCACGTAAAGGTGATTATTCCGCAAATAACTGCAATTGCAGGTTTCGAGCAGAGATGACAACAAAGAGGCAAAACCTACAGACTGCAGCTTTAATTTTCTTTCAGCAATTGTTGAAAGTGCATACTATCACTATTGTCTACAATATTTCATGCTCCTGACTGCAATGACATACCTTTTACTATGTGCACTTTTTGGAATCAGTGACTGACAGCTGGATTTTGACACATGTGAGTTTCCAAATGAGCATTAAAGTCTTTAAAAACAGCAACTTTCAAATTTGAACTTTCATTATCAAGTTGCTATTAACTGTCCCATTGAAAGAGCTCTTCTCATAATTATTGAACAAAATGCTTGTGATTTTGCTGTTATTTGGCATTTTTTCTTTGTTTTCATATCTCTAAATATGAATATGTGTTTTTGTTTTGCAATGTACACTAGTTCTCTTTAACTGATTTTAACTGATTTGTGTACAGGTCCTTTTAAACAGGAGACAAACCCTTTGATCTTTTAAAATGTTTCACCAGTTTGAATTTTTACTTTGTTATTCCAAACTTGACATTATCTTAAATCTTAAAACAATTAAGATTTTCAGTTCTACTTTCACAGG
Organism: Ctenopharyngodon idella; assembly: GCF_019924925.1. Taxonomy (NCBI): domain Eukaryota; kingdom Metazoa; phylum Chordata; class Actinopteri; order Cypriniformes; family Xenocyprididae; genus Ctenopharyngodon; species Ctenopharyngodon idella. The sequence goes on along the minus strand of NC_067228.1, from coordinate 33,457,957 downwards.
GAGCAAAAAATACTAAGTTATAATTATATATTGTTTTCCTTTACATCATTAATGTAAGAATAAAAATATGCAAGCAAAAACAACGCTTGTCTCAAAAACACTGCTTGCATGCAGACAACTTGCCTACTCACACTCAACCCCGCAAGAGCATGCTGGTGTACCAGCTTCACCAGCTCCGTTTTGTTTGCTGGTCCACCAGCCAGACCAGCACTAATTGGATTTGCTGGATTTTTCAGCAGGTCCCCGTTACACTCACCCCCCCAAACCTCACTTCCATCCGGGTCACGGCACCAACGTAACTTCTCCGGTTCTACTCGCACCGCGACAAGTGGGATTCAAACTGGTGTTTCCAGCATGGGAAGCTGGTGTGCTAACAAGGATGATAAAGACAGCAGCCTCTAGCGTCAGTCACTAGTGCGCCTCTTGAGGCCAGGGGAGTGAGGTTTACTCACACAGCTCTTACTAGATAGCCTCCTTCACAATGTGACAGTGTTGCCCTGTGATGTGATGTGATGTGATGGGCTGTGTTGTTCTGTGATGCCTTGCCCCGTGATACTGTTCTGTGTTGTGATATGTTGCCTTGTTATGTGATATGTTGTGCTGTCTTGCCCTGTGCTGTTATGTGATGTAATGTGATGTGTTGAACTGTAATGTGCTTTTATGTGATGTATTGTGCAGGGTAGCTTTGTGCTGTGTTGTGATGTGCTGTTATGTGAAGTGATGTATCTTGCTGTATTGCCCTATGCTGTGATGTAATGTAATGTGATGTGTTGTGCTGTAATGTGCTTTCATGTTGTGATGTGCTGTGTTGCTCTGTGATGTAATGTGTTGTGTTGCCCTGTACTTTTTTGTAAGGGTGGGCTTGATGTTTATTTAGTACTATGCATACGTGCATTAAAATAAACAGTGTGTAACATCACTGAGTGCTTCAGAATCAGTGTGTGTTCCCATGGCTGCGGTGATGTGTTAAATGGGCTGAATTGTGTAATTGTGTGTGTAGGTCCAGGGGCGTCTCTAACAGCACTCCCAAGCTCTTTCTGGACACGCCTCATTGCTTTACTGGTTCCCAGTCGACATGATTTGCCTCATATTCCGCTTATGAAATATCTAAAACCACATGTACCCCGACACTTAACCTGGAAGCTGTTTAAGATGCCTACTATATTTAAGCTTTATTCTCATTTAGCATAAAAAACCATGTACTCGGAAAAAAACAGCTACCACCATGCTGGCGACTGGCGCTAGCAAGGTGGAACCATGTCTCTTTGACACTCAGGGGACCAAACAGATGGTGAAACACACAAACACACACTCTACTGGACATCGGAGCCCTCACACAGGCAGACATATTGTTCTTCAATGCATACGAGAGGGACAATACTAAACAGAACAGAATGTGTCAGTCGTGTAAGCGAAACGCCCCTCCCCCCATCTGAAAACAATACAGATTGTTCGAGATGTTGATTAATGGCACAGATATAAAATGTAAATGTTTGCACTATTGTACGTGTCCTCTGCTGTTGTGTGGAAATGCGGGTCAGACACTTTAAAGGCAGCATGGTGCTGAGCAGGAGGGACGAGGATCAGCCAGGGGACAGCAAATGTATTCAGATTATACTGCCGCTCAGGACGCATCCCAAAATCTCCCTGTTTGATTTTAGCTCATTTATCATTATTCTCTTTGGCAAGCACAATGTCATCCTCTCCCAGAAGAATTATAGGATTGCACTGCAGAAGACAAACAATTTACTGGCACTTTGCCTCACTGAACAACACTGTCTGCCTGCCAGCTCCCATCCATTTCACTGTTCGCACCATACGTCACAACACAACACACACACACACACCATTTGAATGGGCACCACCATATATGCACAATACACACTGAAACGAACAAACATCTCGAACCACAGACACAAATAGCACAGACCAGACTCAATGTACAACCCAAGCAAAACATTTGTAACAAGCAGCATGTGTAATCATGTGTAGTGGTTCCTACTAAAGGTCATGCCTTTCACTTTCTTGGAAGATGAATACTCAAGTTGGTTTTTCACATTGAATGTTTGTATGTGATGTTTTTGTGATGCTAAAATGCTTTATCATATTCCAGTTTAATATACAGAGAAAATTACAAGTAAGACATTCATAGGTTGATTTATCTGAAAAAAAAAAAAATGCAAATGCCATTGGCTTTTTGCCACTATCAGAAAAAAGGGTCACCGTGATTTTGCCAAGTCAGACATGTTTCTGGATCAACATATTTTGTTGAACCTGGAACAACATTCCTGTTTGAAAATTTAGCACTAACTAGGGCTTGACGTTAACTTTTTTGCTCAGCAGTCACTGTGGCTAGTGGTTTTCCAAAGTTACTAGCCACTCAGCATTTTCACTGGCCACAATTTTGACATCGATACAATGGAGAAAAACTGCCATATAGATATTTTTAATATTATTTCATAATTTGGCAGCAGGTATATTAGGCTGCTGTCACTTTAAGACCTGACGCACTGATCCATTATACTGTTACACATGCGCTTTCTTTCTCAACTGTTTACATTCACTTCAAACATAACTGACTGTGTTTACGTGAATACTCGCCAAGACCGGCATTTTGACATTATTTTGTGTGTATTTGACTGTTTAAGCACAATAAGCAGTGAAAAAGAATTAAATTTAGTACTGAGAGGCGGATTTATATGCGCACACTTTGGGTGTGAGCACAAAATCTTTGGAAATGAGTAAAATTATGCGCAATACGCACAATCCCATGCCGAAATACAAGCCCTGTAACACCAACAATATTCATCTGGCGCAAATGAAACAAGTGAGTGAGGGGAGGTGGGTTTGTGTGTCGACTCGCTGTCGGAAAGATGAGAGAGAGGAAGCGCAGCTGGTATAATGTATCTATTCAACAGAAAATGAGCACTGGAAGCGATATTTCAGTATCGATATGTATTGAACAATTGATATTTTTGACAGCACTACATTGCACTTAGTTTATTATTTCAGATGCCTTATTAAAAGACTACACTTGAAAAATGTATAAAATTGAACCCACCACAGTGGCTAGTAAGAGTGACTGCGGCGTGTTGGCGGGTGTTAATTTTCAGCCCTGGTACTAACCCTATCCCTACCCCTAAACCTACCCCTGACCATACCCATAACTTATTCCCTAAATCAGAGGGAAACAATAGGTAAATAACACTGATGTAGAAACCCTTAACCCTTGTTGTAAGCCTAAACTTGATATAAACTTGCCCCTCAAATCTGATGTTGTTCCAGGATCAACAAAGAAGTTTTTCACTAAGTGAAATCACCATCAGTTTGTAGAAATCACAGTTCACCTTTTAGGTACGGGAATATGGAATTTCAAAGAAAATGGCAAGTGTGTAGATGGGAAAGTGCTGCAAGAAAAGGAAAGAAACATGAACGGTGAGCTTGGCGGCATTTTCTACTGCAAACTCCCTGTTGGTTTCTGCCGCAAATGAGCTGTGAGGAGCTGCCGCGGGCTTCAGCCGAACGAGTGGAACGGTAGCAGGAACAGGAAGGAGGGATGGGGTGGAGGGAGGGGGTGGCTGGAAGAAGCCTGACAGCCCAGGCCCTGCTCACCCCCCACCCCCAGTGTCCCATGCTCGCTCTGTCCCCCTCAGCCACTGCATTCTCCAGACATTTACATTATTCAAAGATAAATGCATTGTCAATTCTGTGTCTCCACACACTAGATATGTGCGCTGCTCCACTCCCAGTACTGCCAAGGGTCTCTCACCCCTGCTGCCCACAAGACATGCTACAAATGAAATCAAATGGATACTGCTAGAGTGTAGAATAATTTAACCTCACAAAGTGCACGTGTGTGTGTGTGTGTGGTTGCACTATGATTAAAATACAACGTACCAAAGCTCTGTGAATTTATCACTACAATGTCACTTAGAGTTTTTGCCCTAGATTGTGTAAGAAATGGGCAGTGATTTCAGACTTGTGGTTCAATATATCTCCATGTCATTTCTTGTCATGTGTAAGCGAGGTTGTCCCTGTGAGAGAACATGATATTGATTAAGTGCATTACTATGTTCTTGCCACTAACAGATAATAACCTGTTCACCCTCCTTGTGCATACATTATGCATCAGCGAATTTGTATGGTGACGTATGGTCATTGGTGCTACAGTCTGCACAAACACAATGATCTCTCTCTTTTCCATGAAGATAAACACCCTGTTTTTCAGTATTATGACATATCCCCCTAATGCTCCATTATCATCAAGTTCTCTCTCTCTCTCTCTCTCTCGCTCTGTGTGTGTGTGAGAGAGAGAGAAAGAGAGAGAGAGAGAGAGAGAGAGAGAGAGAGAGAGAGATGTACCCCGTCTTTGTATATACATATTTGTCCACTGAGAATCAGATTTCCTAATGAAGGCAATCTCAGAACACTCCTGAGATCCTCTGCAAAAGACATGGGCTTTCATCAGCCATTTTGTGTGATCATAACATGAACCATAATGGACCCAGTCTGCCCACCACTAATTACCCATCCGGCTCACACCCAAAGATGAGCTCCTCTTGCTCAACCCAGAGGACTGAACAAAAGCTCAATGGAAAGGGCTCAAGAGATACATGGAGGTCTTAATGTAAATTAGTGTTGTATACTTCCAGAAATACTCTTGAATGTATTTATATAATAGTGTGCAAAATTAATTCTCAAACCTCAACACACAATGAAAAAATGGTAACTTAAAAAAATCTAAATTAACTGGTTTTATTCAAGTATTTACAGCATTTATTTAATCACTGAATCAACCTAAATGCAAAACAAATTTTATGCAATAAATTCAGGTAGAAAGCAGTTCTTTGAGGTAACAGTTGCAGGTTACCATAACCCGATCCCATGTGAAAACGTAACTATTTTACGAGGTGGTGATTTTGTATGAATTCGTACACGTGAATGGTACAAAAACATACTTACGAAATTGTACAAATGAGATTGTGAAATTATTTTTTTCCATCAATTAACCACCAATTCGCCAAAACATAAAATAGTTAGGAATTGCCATGACATTGTGTTTACAGTGGATCAACATTACAGATAGTCTTTGCTTTGCATCTCAGAAACCTGATACTTCTGTTTGCCTGCCCTTTTCAAACACACATGTAACATAGTATAAAATATCAACACATTTCCAAACCACACACATGAAGTGGATCCACAACTGTCAGATCTAACAATCACAGAAATAATCTCAGGTTTCATTTTCATAAAGAATCCGTGACTGGAGGGCTTGTTATGGGCTTTTGCAGCTTGTATCTGTCTACTAACATGCAACCTGATCAGCTCTCTTGCTCTGAAACAGATCATAAAAGTGGCTAATGTAATGCAGTGGAGCGGAGCTGTGCACGGAGAGAAGAACAGGATGTGCGTTCTGTAGTTACCTGTGGAAGTGAGGATGATAGAGATCTTTTCTGTGCTCAGGTAAGCACTCAGAATGGATCTCATATAGGTGTCTCCCGCTCTGGATAAGATGTTTAATTACCCATTTTTTAAACGTCCTTTTTAAAGAGAAAGACTGTGACGTTTAAAACCCAAACCCATGAACAAAGCTGTCCGCCAGCCATTTTTCATATTTAATAGTGGGAGGCCATTTTACAGAAATAACGTGTCTGGGATTACAAATGAAAAGTAGAGAGATTCATTCTTTATCAAGCAGACAGATTAAATTCCAAACCCTGTTACTGTAATAGGTGCACTTGTAACTCCACATAAATTAGAGCATTAATTCAATCAGCTTCTGTTTTAAACAAAATAACACATAGCTCAGAATCCAGAGGTGTAATTTATAGCGAAGCCAGGTTCATTTTCCAGAACAATCCATTTCTCTGCACGTCTGAGGGCTAATATGATGATGTTCTGTGGAATCGGAGTGTCTGAATCTCTCATCGCAGAGCCAAATAAAAGACAAATGAAGATGTGTTTTATTCCTTCATAATTTCCCACTGAGAATGCCATAAAGGATGACATCCATATGGATTGAGGGTGGGGGTGGGGGTGGTGTTTTTATGTGGAGTGGTATAGTGCTTCTGTAATTTATGGCATCTTTCCTGTGTGATCAGTTTGTCTGTCAGGTTGGTGGAGGAGAAAGGAAGGACCAGCCTCAGAAAGAGAGATAGAAAGACGCTGGCTGGGTTAAATATCCTAATGATAAAAATAAATCAAAATTATCAACTGCTGGTCAGTGAAATATACACTATGCTGAAAATCTCGCACATGTGGAAAAACATACATGCTGTGTGTATGTCTACAGAAGACATTTTTTTGTCAATTCTTCATGTTGTGTTGCAATTTAATGACAATTGGCATGAGACAGTATTATGAACACTATTATATTATGAATACTTATTATATGGCTGTGTTTGTGCAAACTCATAGCTAGTAACTATTAGTCTTCATTATTTTCAGGCTTGTGACAACTGTAGCATGATGCTGCGCCCCAAATGGAGGCCATAATGTAATGTGATGATGTATGGAGACCTGCTAACATTAAGCTTTTCACTCATTTCCACGTGGTCTTTTTCTCATACTGAAAAGAGAAACTGGTGAAAGGGCATTGCTCTACAACTAAACATCACAAAATTGCTGCTTCAGCAATTTTACAGCAAATCCAGCAGACATGGTTGACCTTAGGAAGAGCAGACCAAAAATACCTTTTCCTGGTAAAAGAACCAACTATACATGAGTCAAGCATAGCTATTTAATCATTGATGTGAACTGTACTGTTCCTGCTTTGGCTGACAAGATCAAACTCAGGGCACAATGGGGATAAAGAAGGACTTGGTGCACAGTAATGATAGTTCTTGAGTTATTTCTAGTGAATGTTTGGTTTCAGTATAGGGAACACATATTCACTATTAACTATGACTTTTCCCTCAATAAACTCCTAATTTACCGCTTATTAATAATTAGTAAGCTAGTTGTTACATTTAGGTATTGAGGATTAAGAATGTAGAATATAGTCATGCAGAAAAAGACATTAAAGCATTAGTTCACCCAAAAATTTAAATTCGGTCATTAATTACTCACCCTCATGTCGCTCCACACCCGTAAGACCTTCGTTCATCTTCGTAACACAAATTAAGATATTTTTGATGAAATCTGATGGCTCAGTGAGGCCTTCATTGCCAGCAAGATAATTAACACTTTCAATGTCCAGAAAGCTACTAAAGACGTATTTAAAACAGTTCATGTGTCAACCTTAATGTTATGAAGCGACGAGAATACTTTTTGTGCGCCAAAAAAACTAAATAACAACTTTATTCAACAATATCTAGTGATGCTTCATGAAACACTGCTTCATGAAGCTTCGAAGCTTTACGAATCTTTTGTTTCGAATCAGTGGTTCGGAGCGTGTATCTAACTGCCAAAGTCATGCCCCCCAGTGGTGAACCATTGAAATTTCGAAACACTTATGACGTAACGAAGCCTTGTTTACTGAAATCACGTGACTTTGGCAGTTTGATATGTGCTCTGAACCACTGATTTGAAACAAAAGATTCATAAAGCTTCGAAGCTTCATGAAGCAGTGTTTTGAAATTGCCCATCACTTGATATTGTTGAATAAAGTTGTTTTTTTGTTTTTTTTTGGCACACAAAAAGTATTCTCTTTGCTTCATAAGATTAAGGTTGAACCACTGTAGTCACATGAACTGTTTTAAATATGTTTTTAGTAGCTTTCTGGGCCTTGAAAGTGTTAATTATCTTGCTGTCAATGGAGGCCTCACTGAGCCATCGGGTTTTTTGAAAAATATCTTAACTTGTGTTCTGAAGATGAACGAAGGTCTTACGGGTGTGGAATGACATGAGGGTGAGTAATTGATGACAGAATTTTTATTTTTAGGTGAACTAACCCTTTAAAATGTGCTTAGTAAGTACTAATATACAGCCAATATTCTAGTTATACGCATGCTAATAAGCAACTAGTTAAAAAAAAAAAAAAAAAAAAAACTAAAATAAAGTGTTACAGAATGTTTTTCTTCACACCAACATACAATTTTATCTTCTCAACCTTGTTTTATTTGAAAGAAGATCAGGCTTGCCATTTGTTAACACACTATTAATCCCGTCAGAATATTTTAAACTCTCCATCTGATATCTTGAATACAAAAGTGTTGCAGTCCTGAATACGTTTGCTTTGACAGAATTCACATCACCAGTCCGAAGACTAAACAGTTGATTTGGGCACTCTGAACTGACACACAGAGATGCTTATATTCTGCACTTGGTTTAAGTGTTCAAATTATTCTTTCCAATAACACTTGGATTGGAATACCATTTTTATCATTAGTTTATAACTTAGCACACAGTGACTAACTTTTATAAAAGTTGAATAACTTGAGATGGCAACAACAACAAACTCTCCTGAGGTCAAAATGATCTAATCAGACATCAAATACATTGCAGTGGGGGAATTCTCCATTATGAACTCTTTGGTTACAATAATTTGCTCATCTAACAAGCAGTTAGCCAAGAAGTGGACTGTTGTGACCTGCTTCATAAGATCTTGCCTCAGTGTAAACATTAATCAATTCAAAATTAAAGCTCCATCAAATAAAATAAATAACATTTAAAAAATGCATAGTTTCATTATCACATTGCTTAATATTTAAAACAAATATTAGTGCATATCAATAAGGGCATTCAGACAATAAAATCTACATCATGAGTAAGATTTGATTTAGTCCTAGGCACTTTTATCTTGACAGTGAGAGCAGAGCAGATGAGGCCTTCCTTCTCTCTTCTTCTTCTTCTTCTTCTCTCTTCTTCGTCTTCTTCTCTCTTCTTCGTCTTCATGAACCTGTTCTGGAAACAGATCTTCACCACGAGATATTTCAGTTCTTGATTTGCCAGGTATACCTGTTGAATTGAAACTTCTCCAGTTCAGTGGGTTGTTTGGTGAAATTAGTGCGGCCAGCAGTGTTGCTCGATCTGTTTGCATGTCTGTTAACCTGCAAACAAGTATAGACAATGGAATAAAACATTATTTATTGTATATAGGTTGGTTATAGTTACCACATTTTAAAACGGAAAACGTCATCCCAACAAAACGTACTGCTTTTTGGATATTTCTCCCAATTGAACGTGTTAACCGAGTCTCCTGTTTGTTCAAGATCTCCAAAACTGCTCACAACCCAAACTTTGGGAACTGCCACACTTATGCGTTGTTTGATCGCCTACATATTTCTCCAGAGTTATTGTAGCGATGCTCGTTGAGTTAAGTCCTCGGTTTCCGTGCAGCATGCGTAAACTACATTTAAACCTAGTTCGGGACCCATGTGAGCCAACTCACTAGCATTTCTATCATAATGCACTTGAAAAGAACCTTGAAGCATGTCCGAGGTTAATCGGGTGTTGACACGATGATCCAGAATGCTTCTCGTCAGTCTCTCTCGGGTGCCTCCGGGGTAAGACGGGGGCGCAGTCTTCCTCTGATCCTGACAGTACTTGGCCGTGAAAGTCATAAAGTTCCCACCTGGGTAACAGTTGAAGAACGAGGTCATTATGTCTCTTAAAGCGCCACTTTAAACGGTGAATGATAGCTCGCGTCGCTTGTCTTCATTACTTACTGTACTTTCTGGCTCAACTTGTAAATATTGCCTACAACAACGAGGGGAGGAGCCACCCTTTCCTCTGACCAATGGAGAGCGACCCATGTGTCGGCTGGCCTGGGGACTCGAGTAGTGCTCAGTCTATATCGTTAGGCTATATCTCAGAGAATAACTGGATATGATTTAAATTATGGATTTATATACCCCCTATTCCCACTCCCAAACATCTTTGCAAGAAAGTATTTGCTTTGCTCACAGACTGAAATGATTTTGAATTGTCAGGAGCCAATTCACAGGCCATTAACAGAAAGGCATTATTCAACTAAAACGCATGAATTACTTTATTGTTATTATTACCACCACACTGAAGCCTACCTATTAGATAATCTAAATTCATCTAATGTTTGATATTTTGTTTTAGGGTTGCATTTCAATATTATGTGCTATGTTGGAGAATCATAAAAAGCAAGAATAATACAGAATCTAAATGCTTCTCTCATCATTATAGCGTGTGATGAATTGACTGCTTGCTTCTGCGGTTTTTGTCCCTTTTGAGCTGAAGATAGACGCAGCGCATCTGGCTTCTCCCCTCGGAAGACTCGGAACTGCTGTCGAGGAAAATTGTGCACAATCAGTGATTGATGACCTCAAGCTACCAAATACCCATGACAACTGCAGCACTCAAACTACGACTTGCACTATTTTTCTGTAACGTGTTATCGAGCGCCTTTTATTTTAAACCGATACAACAGTGAAATAAAGCGTAATTGGTCACATTTGTTTAGAAATAGACGTCGTATCAGTTAGTTGGTTGCTTCTTTCAAAGCCCATAACAAATAATATGAGCCATCGAGCGGTTCAGTTTGCTATCAGGACTGACACAGTTTGCATGTGAAATCCTAGAGGAAATGAATGCAAAGCGTGGTTTTCTGAATCCACGAGACAGACGTGGGATTAAATCCTAATTTTTACATATAAAAGTCAATGATGGTGGTACTTTAGACCTCGATACGCAATGAACTACCTTGCCTGCTAGTCAAATCTAATAGGCCTGTTTGAGGGTTTATATGTCATTGTGATATGAAAAACGATTACCCTAAAATAAGAAGCATCTGGAGCTCTTTGATCTTTGAAATATATATTTATAATTTTAGAACATTATCATTCGCAGGATCAAAGCAGGCTGACTTCTAGTTGATGTCCAAATGAGCGGAAAAATATCGTGTCCTAATCTCAAACTGCCTATAATATTTTTGCCATGTATTATCTATTTATTTTTATTTATATTTCTCAGTTTGTACATGTTATTATGAATCATTATGCTGTAATGCAGAAGAGGAAATGTGTAAGGGCTCACTTTTTTATTATAACTTGTATTTTTTTTGTGTCAGAACATATATGAAATTTAAAATTCTCATATACCTGCCTACATATGTAAATACAAATGTTAAAATACATATAAAAACTTAAAAAAACAAAACAAAACACGGATAACATGATCATCAAAGAAATGACTTGCTGATGTCAAGAGGAATAATTTCACTTATTGCGCAACCAACAATTCATTATAAAAGTGAAAGAAAATTGCTTCCATTACGATGAACAAAACTGCCTAGCCACAAGAAACGAATAATCTAATGTCACATTTGATAATAAGAGACCTTTATTTTCAATTTCAACACACTTTCCTTCTGTGTACCATTGGAAAACTTTGGATCTGTGTTTAGGGTGCATTTTTGGTTTGGCTTTTTTTTTTTTTTTTTTGGCTTTTGTTTAATATAGGTCTAGTCGTGATTAAATAGACCGATATTTTATTCAGAACCGATATTGTGGAGAAAAAAATATGTCCTTACCCTCAGTGTTTGAGCCCTTTGAAGCGCGAGTTCTCTCTCATCCATTCCATGATTGCAGCCAGAGTGTGTTGTCACAGTCTCTCCCAGGACAAAGTTTGGCCTCTTGCAGTTTGAAATGTGTTTCCACAGTTGAGAAAGCAAAAAGCTTTGTTCATAAGGAGCTGGAATCAGTAGCGAGACTGAAAGCGACGAGTTTTTGATTAATGAGCTTTGAAATGCCTCGCTAGGGGGAAGCCGGGAAAGAGCCTATTCTGTTAGAGACGGCTTGCCAGTGCTTACAAAGGCAGTGACGCTTTAGGCTATTCATTACCACATTATAAGGTGCATTTTTAAAATACATAGACCTATATGTATTAATGCTTGCGCAATGGTGCAGGTTAATGTTATATCAAACTGTTTATAAGACAAAACACTTGCTCTGTATCAGAATTTCGATTAAGATCCCAATCTATTAAAAAAACATGATTAGCAATACTTTAATCTTGTCTACAACAATAGTGCTGAACAAGAATACCTGTATTTTTATTTAGATCTGCACCAGTTTAGCAAAGGAAGGCATCATATTTAAATTGAGGTATTTAGCAAGTAGCCTAACCAGTGTGAATTGTAGGCTACCTTGTGAAATCTTCCAATTTCCCAAATCATTAAAAGAAAGAAAGAAAGAAAATAGCTGATCTGTTTCAAATTATATGGTGATGCAGTTCTCTTAATATTACCAAATTTGAAATAATTGCAATGCCTGGTGAGGTATTGTGTTTTGTGAACAGCCATGACACGGGTGCGCGCACATTCACGCGCATCTGGATGGGGGTGAGAGCGAAGGTGCCTCCTTTGTTTACTATCCGTATGTTTCCAAAATGGCGCCTCCGCCTTGTGAGTTGGGCGACATTCAAGTTGGAAATCTATTCATATCCACACACAATATGACGATTTTAATTTCAATTGATCCTAAATTCTAAATATGAAAATGAAAATACATGCATGAATTTATTAATGTAGCATTTGCAATTTCATTTGTTTAGCTAAAGCACTTTATTTACAAAATGTTTAACACAATAAAATATACCATTTCCATATCGTTACCATTTCATCATTTTATGCATGGACAGTGCAACTTACAAAATAACGTTTATAATGAACGTGAGGATGTGTCGGTACGTGCTGGTGTTTTTAAGCAACATGATGTTAACCATGGCAAGCTAATTAAAGATTGCCAAATTCCCAAATGTAATAATTACAATTTCAAGATTCTTGTTAATTCTTCATTTTCACAATATTTTATTACTGAATGAAGAAAGAAATACACCAGTCCCACATTATCACCTTGTTTGCACCAGTTCAACGGCTTCTGCTCAAATAAATTCTACAACTGTTATATAAATAATATACATGAGAAGATAAATAATGTGCAATAAAATGATAAATAATAAATATAATACTCAGTCAATATAATTGTTCGTCATTCAATCTTGGAGGAAAATAATAAATAATAGAGAAAATAGGAAGAACCCGTGAGAAGAACAGACGACTTAACAAAGACGCAATGGTTCTTTCCTCTACAAATCCCATTTCTATAAAGACGGATGCCTATACTGTCAAATCTACAGAACTTACCTTCAAGTAATACGTTATGGAAATTGCCCTCATTTTGCCAACTCGGTTCTTCCGAGAACCAAACAACTGACAACAACAACCGCGTGACTTCAATAGTCAAGAGAAATGGACCACAGCTATTATTAAAAATAATTACAATCATAGCAGTAATAGTAATATCAATAATAATAATACAGGATAATACGGTATGTTTCTCTCGGAGTGTAGTTTTATAAATTAGTTTAACTAGTGAGGTAATAAAAAAGCGACATTGCGCTTAAGCACACGGATGGGATCCTTACAGATGCGTGAGTTTGGGCGCATCCGGTAGCCTTCCCTGAGACGCATGGTGAGAGCTGAGGTCTGTGTATGTGGGGTGGGGGTCACACGGTCCATGGTGGTGGTTACCCGGAATCTGAGCGGCACAGCTGTAGTCCACACTAGCGGATGAGGGATGGGGAAGATGACCGAGGTTGAACATGGGGCCCGAAGCTGGCATTGAGTCAACGAAGTTTCCGCCGACGTACACAGGGCTACTTTGTAAATTAGCATTAGCAAAGCTGCCGTTCCCCTGCATGCTGTGGTGGTCGTACTCTGTTCCCGGGTACCTTTTCTGTTGCGGTATGCAGCCGCCCAATGGCGCCGTGTAGGCTGCCAAGCCGTACATATTCTGTTGCGGTTTGGCGAATGACGGAGGAGATGGCGCGTCGTAGTTCAGGCTGTTTACGTTTGGAAGCTGACCAGAATATCCAATATGATTCGAGCCACTTAACGGCGGGCTTCTGTCCGGAGAGTGTCCTAAGGGAGAGTGCATTATGCCTTTAGATTTCTGATCTTTTTTGTACTTCATCCGCCTGTTTTGAAACCAGATCTTTATTTGACGCTCGGTGAGATTGAGCAGATTAGCCATCTCCACTCTTCTGGGACGGCACAGGTAGCGATTAAAATGAAACTCCTTCTCCAGTTCAACTAGTTGGGCGCTGGTGTAGGCAGTGCGCACTCGCTTCGAGGCAGGGCCAGGTGGACTCTTGTCATCGCAGGTTTCTCCTGAACACAGAGAGCAGAAATGTGCAATGGATTAATTGTGTTACACAGCCTATTACATCACTTAAAGGCCAAAGAGAGAGACAGCCTATTGTAAACAAAAAGAACTAGGTCATAATGATAGTAGCTGTCTGCAAGTGTAGTTATTCATCTTATACTGGGTATAGATAAAACCATTTTCTCATGCCACACACACCTGCAGTTGGGCAGTTGGTGCTTTTCTGCTTTGCGTTTTGGCGGGTCTCTTTCATCCATGGGAAAATTTGCTTGGTGATGACTGGGGTGGCAGTGCTGGAGCCAGTGGAGCTGGGAGATTTCTTTTTTTGTGTGGAGTTGGTGTTAGGGCTCGGTGAGCTGGCTGCTAAAGGAGCAGCCTGCTGCTGCTGCTCGCTGATACTCTCTGGCTGGCTGTTGCCCTGGCTGGCACTTGGTCGCATACAACTTCCATTGATGTCTCCGTTTTTATGTGCTGGTGGCCGGACTGATGTGGTTTGAATGGGGCAGATAGGATTTTGATAGTCATTCTCTATGCTGGAGGATGAGAAGCCCTGGTGCGTAGGACCATATGTATAGGAGTCAGATTTAGGGTACGAATATCCTCCGAAAAGTCCAGCGTTGTCATAATAAGTGGCTTTCTGCATTGTGAAGGTTCAAACTAAGAGAGCCTGTGAACTCCTGTCCAGTTGCATGGACTTGCCAATCACGTGATTGGAGCTTCCCACAGATTTTCTGTCCTTTGACCTGCTGAGAAAGGAAATGAATCAGTTTTAGCAAAGATTTTGTGATTAAATTTGAAACATTCATATATGTGAGATTCCACTGTGGCACTTGAAAACCTCCATATTTGCATTTGCATTATACCTTCTCTTTAAAGTCTAAACATCATGAAGGCTAACCAGACCCCACTGCAAATTAAAACAGCCCGTAGCGTTTTCACTTTTTAAATATGAGATTGAAATAGATTTCTCCCAACTCTGCCATTTCTGGCATCAGATGTCAAGCTATATTCCCTATTCCTTCTAACTTTGTGGATTTCATAAATGTGTTTTTTTTTTTTTTTTTTTTTTTCCCATCTTAATGCACTTCATGCTAAAGATGGGGGAATAGTCCAGCTAAGGAAGCAACATAGAAGGAATACCCCATTCAATGTTGCTTCCTTAGCTGGACTATTCAACTTAGCATTAATTTATTATTGTCACCTTGTGGAAGTGCCTAAATCTCTCTCTCTATCTCTCTCTCTCTCTCTCTCTCTCTCTCTCTCTCTCTCTTTTCTCTTCTCTTGACAAGCCAAACCCCTTCATCTTTTCACTTTCAGAACTTTAGGGAAGAATGACACAAGACGGTTAAAGTTTAACTTATGCTAAAAGTGCCCCATTGAGTGAAACGATACGGCAGCAGAAGGAGAATCAGCATTTCTCTTCAAACAATATCCCATTCTTTTCCGACTCGTTGCTCACTACTAGACATTTTGGGTTTTTTCTAGGCTTTCAAATGTCGTTCTAGCAATACAACATATAACATTCTATAGCTATTAAATATATCCATATATTTTAAAGAAATATCTCGTCGTAACATAACGGGGGGAAATTATAGATGAGCCGTTGTTTGTCCTTGAATTGTACGTATTTTGAAACTACTTAGAGATTCCGGGTAATACTTTGATCAGTTCACATTATATACGAAGTTCATCGATTGATGTGTGCTAAGTTTGATATAACTGGTGGCAGGGCTCCATGCACGCTGTTTCTTGCCCTTCATTGTGAACATTATTCGAAAATACTATATTTATAAAGAAACTACATCAAAATCCGAGATATACATTATAAGAACGCAAAATAACGAAACAACTCTAGTCTATTTTGTCCTTTTATCGTATAACCCATACATGTAAACAATGTATAATGTTTAGTTTATTATATTCCGAAGCTTTTGAAACTCTCTGAAATACCGGGCGATTTAAAATTTACATTTGAATTGCTACTTAATCTGTATCATAATGACATGGTAGCTTCGGTTTTTAAGCCAATGTGAGATGTAAGATTAGGTGGATCACCCAAGAATGCGAACAAGGTTTGGTTCGTAGCAAATGTTGGTAGCAAAGTCCTTCCAAAAAAACTGAGAGCCTAATGTGAAATACACCACACCAAACAGACTTTCTTTCTTTCTTTCTTTCTTTCTTTCTTTCTTTCTTTCTTTCTTTCTTTCTTTCCTCTTAGTCTTATTCTAAAGATAGGTTTTCACCCAAGTGACTGTAGCTCGTGCTCAATACAGTAGTTATTAGACGGCCTGAAGCTCCGCACGATACATATCAATGCACCTGTCATTGTAGAGCCCGACAAAATTTATGACTGGCCATGCCACAGCCGTAAATGTCTCACAGAGGGGCGAGAAGAAAAGCACTCCTCAAGACTTGGTACCGTCAGAGGGGTAAAACTCTAAGCGTAGGAGGATGGCTGGGGGCAAGAATGTCCCGCTAAAGCCAGAGCCTTCAGCCCGCCAGTATAAATCCAGCTCCTGCAGTAATTCACACAGTGTTGTCTTGAACGTTCTTTAACTACTTGTAATGGAACACACTTTTGATCAATTGCACGGATAGCCTTGGATTTGAGTAAAGGATACTCTAAATTAAGAAGAAAATGCGGATGGGAATATTTGTTTTTGTTTTTGCTTGCTTGCTTGATTGTTTGTTTGAGATAACATTGCTTTTGCATTTTATACTTTGCCTTAAGTGTAAATGTCTCTTTTAATGTACTCAATAGCGTGTGTAATGTACTTGAAATTGCATTGGAAAATCCTAGTAAATAATTGTTAACTTAAATTGTTAATTTGTTGTCTAAGCTCCACACGATTTTTAATTTATACAAAAAGCACGCATTCCGATTTCTGGTCCATAAGTCTTTATGGGCTATGTTGCAAGCTTTGAAATAAGATGCACAAGACAGTACAAAGCAGGTTATGAGTAATAAATACCATTGTTTAATTTCAGTGCAAACTTAAAATTGTAAGATATATCTTACCGCAGTCTGTGGTTTCCTCTCCTCTCTTTCTCCTCAAGCAATCTTCATCATTTATACGGCGACCTAAAGAATAAAAATTATTTAAATTGTTGATAGTTTTTTGCTTCCCGCTCCCCGTTTAATTTATAAAGGCTTTTCTAATTGGTTCAATGCGTTACCGCCGAGTACTTATGTGGCCAACACTTTTTGTATACGTTTTCGTTTGCAAAATGACAGCTATTGTTCAGTTTTACATGCTGGATGTGAATTCACGGCCATCAGCAATGAGACCACAAATTTATAACATTTTCTACATGATGTCCCATTTTTTAATGAACGAATTTATTTTGCCCCTAGAATATTAGAATGGTTTTGAGAGCAGTCAAAGCTGCATGAGAGAGAGAGAGAGAGAGAGAGAAAAAAAAACCAACATAAGCGATTTTACACAAAGAGATGCTGGCCAAAATATTTAGCACTCATAAGCCTTTTAGCTGACCTTTGGCTTCCTCTCCAATAACTCACTGATTAATGAACAACGGACGGAAGGGACTCAAGTCACAATGCAATCCACACCACACAACTTTTTCGCCGGTGATTTTAAAACCAAGCGCGAGCCTGAAGTCGAGATTTTAATCCTCATCCTCTCCGACAGACGACCTGTTCTGTTTCACTCTGAAAATCCTTTCGAAAACACGAGACGAGGACATCACTTTTGAACTAGCCTATGGGATTAATAATACTATTAATATTATTGTTATTTGGCGATGGACCGCAACGTTGGCAAATGTAACGAAAGCAAGAGAATGCACGTAGCCTGTATTTTAAACTTGTGTGTCATGTTCAAAGTCTTAATGGGATAAATGTAGCGAACAAGTCAGCCGAACATGGTCTGCCTTTATTAGGCGAGCGTGTTTTCGCCCACGCACTCCCACGGTAAGTTTGGTACTCATAATAGAACAATAGGCTGTGAAAATAATGGACTCTGAAAGTCGGTCTGTAAATATACACATTTATTTATTATCTATTACTAATTTGCATGCTATCTCTTTTGTAGAAAAGTGTTTTTTTATGGCTATCAATTTAGGCCCTAGTAAATTCTGTAACGGAAATAATGTGTGCATTAATGCCAAAAATCCCGTATCATCTCACAAATCAAGTAGACTCGAAAACAAATACGTTTGTGATTGAGCCTCAACGTATTTGTCAGATACTGCAAAATTAAGAAGAATGCAAAAACAGAACTGAATGTTTTGTGAAATGCATATGAAACAATAACTATTTATAAATGGGCTAATCAAAAGCACTTGTCTGAAAACCTGCTAAATATTTGTAGTATCATTCAATAAATAGCGCCCAGTTGCAAAACGGGCTTAGAACACCAAATTAAATTTGAAAACAAAACAGAAAATGTAATCCTTGAAGGGAATAGTTTAGACTTCACATTAGCTCTTCAAACCTAATATTATAAGCCACCATATTAGGTCAGTTTTCAAATATCTAGATTGTCATTGCATAGCATGCTTTTACTTCTTGTGGCAAAATAATCAACTTTACATCTTAATCCATTTTTACATCTTAAATTAATTTTTGCTCTTATATTGCATGCGAAATATGGTTTCCATTCAAAATGTGTGTAATGTTAGAGTGTTTGAATCCCATTAATTTGGTATAAATTACAATCTAAAACAGAGACACTGGTTTAAATATATGTAAACATGGATGTTTAAAAGAATACCCTAACCCACATTTGTCATGTCTAACATCGCATTGACTATAACACAAATTAAAGTGATTAACGATCTCACAATGTATGACACAGATGTTTTATCCTGTGCATGGCTAACTCAGCTACCAGAATGTATAAAATGAAATATCAACTCTAAAACTGAATTTCCCTTACATGCAAAACCTCAAAAAAATAGACAAGGTTACGCAAAGCTGTAAACTAGTCTTGCAGTTTTACCTCTATGTCTTCAAATCGTACTTGCTTAGTTGGTAGGCGATGACATTAATAAAGATCAGCTGCTTTGAATGGAATAAATCATATTTTTACGCCGGCCTAATGTAAACCCACGCTTAAAGGTTACGTTTTGCCGTGCAATTGCTTACCTGTGGTGTCAATTTATTATATAGCCGTGCTTCTTAGTCTCAATATCTCTCAGTACAGCTGCTCGGATATATCCTTCACCCTTTGTCTATAGACAGTACTGTCTTAAAACTGATCTCGCGCTTTTCCAGGCATTTCCATATACCAATGCAGACAGTATTCCCGAAAGAATGGGAGCCACTCACTCAGCTACCAATAAAAAGCCAAGAAGGTCTTCTTATTCCAAAACGAAATATTACTAGCAATCAACTTCCCATTGGAAAAAAAAAAAAATGAACGTTTTACAGAGGCAGGCTCACCGAACGAGTCGACATTAGTATATTTCGGAAACCTTATCATGACAAATAAAGGCGCTGCCTTAAAATACAAGCATATTTGTTCACGTGATCCGGATCGTAGATTGTCCTGATTGAGACTGCTACTCCAACCAGCTTCACCTCACAAATACATTTTAAAAGCAAGAGCAGTAACATTCCCTCCAGCCGCACATCATTGTACAATGATTTTGCACAAGATCTCAGCCACTGTATCGGAGTGTGTCATTAGGGCGAAAACTATTGCTGTTTATAATGGCCTTGAAACCCAGGCATAATAAAATAATAATAATAATAAAAACAAAAACGTGCTAATGAAGCACAAAACTATATTAGTTTTATCATTACGTTGTCTTTTTTAAAAAGACAAATCATTGGATAATCTGCGAATCATTAGATTTTTTTTTCTTCATACCACCATGTCTTATTAAATATCTACGCTTGTATTTATTTATTTATTTATTTTATTATTATTATTATTTAACGCAGTGTTATGGGCCTGCCGATCAGACCATCTTTGAAAGCAGCAACATTATGAATGTTTCGTCTTATTTAAGATGAAGATTATCAGATATAGTTGTTACTTTTTTGCTCGCCGTTGTGAAAAGAAATCCGTTTATTACAGGCTGCAAGAAACCACTGAAATATTGTTTGACTATTATGGTTTAGGCAATGACAGCAATGTATGACCTCGTCAGCCAGAGAGATTCATCAAAATCATCCCAAATTCTATATTGTTCTTCTCAAAAAGCAAGAGTGTGTATTGATCCATATGTGAGTATGAAGTGTAAAAATGGGTACTTTCAATGTCTAGATTTTTACTAGTGGTGCATTTCTGTTTTATTGTGTTTTGTAATTGCTTCTAAAATACATTCAAATTAAAAAAAACTTTTATTTTTTTTTTTTTTTTTTTTTACATGACATAGAATGTTATTTTAAGAGTACTTTTTTAAGAGGTTAAATATAAGGCGGTTATGCTATGTAGTCTGAGTCAGAATGCTTGCTTTATGGTTGTGCTGTATGGATATGAAGCTGGATGGAAAGATGGAGATGAAACGATTGGGAACGCGGCCGAGCGCAGGATTGTCCTGAGGAGAGGATGCGAGTCGTCTCCCCTTGCAGCATATGTTCACGGGCTAATAAAAGTGAAAGATTTACAGTCCACGCCCGGCCCCCAACAGCCTCTCACCCTTTCAGGAATTACTGAGCATGATTTACAACGATGCAGATCACCGTCATCCCTCTCCAACAGCTCCAAACACTTTATGGATAGATCTACGATCACAATGCACCATTACTAAAATCGAGAGGGTATTGTGGAGTTTTTGACACCAATGAAATGTACTGTTTTTTTGATAGATGCCTTTTTGTTGTTATTTGCTGTTTTGTTAATGTTTGTCGGGATCCAAAACTCACTTATTCAGGCAATACTTCACGTCAATAACTAAGTGATGATTTCCAGATAGACTTCTACAATGAATTCAAGCTTGTGTCCTTTTTATCAAGCAGAAAACACTATCGCACTGGATTTGACATTTTTTATACAAAGATGCATCAATATAACATTACATTACTAGTCTGCATTTAATGCTTCAAAAGTAAAAGTGTTGTTACTGAACAGTTTTTATGTATTGATACAGGCTTATATTGAGAGCTCTTCATGCTGAAGCTCTTTAAGAGAAAAAAAATCACAATGAGCCTGAAGTTGTTTCAGTCTCTCCGCGAAGACTGAATCAAAGGACACCATTTATCAAAATTCTGACAGATATGTTTATTCGATGTCTCACTGCAAATATTAATCTTAAATGTTTACCTACCGATCTTCCATTGGCTGAAAAGCTGTACGAATGTGCAGGTTGCGGTGGTGTGAGATACAGGACCGTTTGGATATTATTTTCTTGGATCTCTTCAGTTTTCAAGTCTGATAGAGTCCTCGCGATTAATGACGATGCCGTGTTTCTAGGGGACGTGCTGCATTAATTATTTAGACAATCACGTGGTCAAACAAAAAAGATACAGAACGGAACCATATACCGAATTCTATCTTGGGATGTCGACAGCGCGGTTTGATTTATCTTAACGGGTTGTCTCGATGGGCGAAGACATTTTCAACGAACAGCTGGAAATCAAAAATGGCCGTTTGAGAAGCATTGTGAGAGCGGCGGCAGTACTCGGTGCAGTGTCATTGCAAATGGAACCGCGTATGGCTCCCATTTATTCTGTTCAGACATCCAGGTCAATACTCAGAATGCCTTGCCTTACTGAAAGCAAAGACAATGGAGAGATCCCCTGCGTGCTTTCACAAGGCTTTTTAAACAAACGATATATATATATATATATATATATATATATATATATATATATATATATATATATATACATATATATATATAGTTTGACACAGCCCAGATGCATATTTGTTAATGTTTTGCCTATTCAAGCTGCAATAAACTTCACATTTTGTCCTGGAGGTGTGTTGGTGTTCTTATAATCTCTGGTCTCTCTCTCTCTCTCTAACTCAAGTGTTTTACATTGCCAATGCATTGGTAGCCTAATATTAAATTAAATTACACACACTTTTACTCATACAAATATTACAAATATTCTCTCTCTCTCTCGCTACCTCCCCCTCCCCCCCACACAAACACGTTTCCATGTTTTATAAGGGGCCTTTCCATATACATAATGATTTTTTTTATACTATACAAACTGTATCTTATCTCCCATAACCCTAAACCTATACCCATCACAGAAAACTTCTGCATTTTTACATTTTCAGAAACACAATTTAGAATGATTTATAAGCTGTTTTCCTCATGGGGACCAAAAAATGTCCCTAGAAGTTCAAAAATTACTGGTATTATTATCCTTGTGTGGGCAATTGGTCCCCACAACTTAGGGTTTAGCAGGACCACACACACACACACACACACACACACACACACACACACACACACACACACACACACTAAACTATCAAAAGCATTGCATAGACTTATTTTATTTTTACATAACTACTTAGTTATGAATACTATAACCTAATCATAGCCCTCAAACTTAATTTACTTTACTTTTATATTGTTTCAGATGAGAATATATCCCCAAAAGGAGGATTTAGGTGATTTTGTCAGGTTAGCTCACTTCTAGGAACAAATTTATCGGTAACACTTTATTTTACAGTGTCATTGTTACATATGTGACATGTAGTTACTATAGTAATAACTATAAATTATGCATAATTACATGCAACTAACCCTAAACCAAACCAAACCCTAATCCTAACCCTATAGTAAGTACATGTAGTTACTTAATAATACGCAGTACTTAAATGTATAATTACAGTGTAACAAAGACACCTTAAAATAAAGTGTAACCAATTTATCCCCAAAATATACTTAAGTAGGTACACAACAGTGCAGCTAAACGCACGCACACACCAAACACACACATTTTCAGTGCTGATAGACAATGCTTTTGGAACAAAAACGAATTCAAACTAAGAGAAATTTGTTTAATATTTAAATGATAAAACACTGCTGTTTTTTATAAATAACCATAGTATTGCTTGCTCATAATTCTCTCTTAAGAGCAGGGGAACCTATATGCCTACATGAATGGATATTTTTCGGTTTATCAATAAAGCTTTGACATGATATATTTTGCTTGATGAAGCAAAACACATACGGTGGTTTATTTATGATTTGTAGTTTTGTCATGATCGCAATTAGTGTAACATACCACATTGTTAGGTGCAGCATAACCATGTTTTTAATGTGTAGGACTCAAATAATCACCTTGTAAGGCAATCAAATATTACTACAGAACACACACACACACACATTTTTGGTGCATCTGTGTGCAAAAAGCGTCTGAGAGAACCGGCTGAAGGTCCATCAGGTCACGAGTGTAGAGGTCAGCGCTCGCGGCTCAAAAGCGTCTAATGCAACAGAAACTGTGTCCTCTGGATGAACCTGCCCGCAAGGCTTTTGTTGAACTTCTGTAAAAATACCTTTTCATGCTCACAACGTGAAGTTTTCAGTGTGAAGACTCCTTCGCAATGCATGTATGCCTCGTGTTTTTGTTTAAGGAGACAAAGACACCACAATGATTGCAGAGCGTCTAAGTTTAATCACTGTTGGAAAACCATTTCCAGATTCGACAACAATCCCTTTTAAAAAAAATAACAACGTGTATGAAAGTGCTTGATAAAACGTGTCTTTGCTATCTCAAGTGTTTCTAGATTCAACACAATATGACGCAGTTTGGGTGAAACCTCTCTGCATAATATTTATTTAGTTACTGCAAAATATGCCTGTAGAAAATATGCACAATATACAGAAATATATACATATATATATAAGAACTTAAAAACTTAAAACGGAATTTGATAATTATGGAACGGATAAGTACGTTCACATAGAACATAAAGCTTTTAACAATTAATAAATAGAAGGTTCAAACATCTTGAGAGCTAAACGTGTCTAAAATGCAAAATAAAAAGCTGCTTTTCAAGAATCTCAGGTAATGTCTGGAAGACAGATATAATATAAGCTACTGTTCTTTAATTGTAGCTATGTTGTTTACAAAGATGTCGGGCGGGATTTATAGTCAAGTAAGGCATGGAATATTCGTGTCAAAAAGAGACATTTTTCTCTGGATTAAATATGACATTTTTAAAAGCTTCAATAAACAATTGTAAAACACCAAGAACGAAATTCTTAGAAACGAACAAGGTAAAAATTACTTGACCGAAAGAGTCGTTTAGAAAGTAAACCTTTAATGAGGGGCGCACAGTAAGCGGAAGGAAGGAAATTTCTTCAGCTTTTTAGTCTACAAATAAATAATTTCCCAGGCAACGATTTTTTTCCTTATCATTAACTAATTTTATTTAATTTTTATTACTTGCACCCATTTGACTTAAGTACAAAAAAAACCCCTAAGACATTCCGTAATTTATTATACGCTGGACATTTCTTTGCTTTAGTTCTCTTTAATGATTAAGTTAAGATAAATTGACACGCCATAGGCGTAAACTTGCCACAATGTTTTTAAAAAAGAGTAAAGGGGAGGTTAAAATACAGAGATTTTTTAAATTGTGAATAATGTCACTAAAAAGAACCATGCTCTCCAACAATTTTGGCAAGTTTGTGTAAAATAGCGTGAGCTTTCTTAACGTTTTGATGTACCTCGTTGTGGCACGTGAACCATCATTCGATGCCTCATATCCTCTTTGCCTCAGTTGCAAAGGGTTACAATACTGGAAATTGAAATACTTTGTTCTGAACGCATAGCAGTTTTCACGCTGCATTTAGTCGTAGTGTGTGCTTCTGGTTCTCAGTTTTTGGCACTTGTACCCAACATTTGCTACCATGCAATGTCAAATAAAGCATTGTCTATTACATACAGTTCATCTGTACATCTGGAGGGAGGGAGAGAGATATCCACTTATAAAGTTGTGATCTCTGTCTGGCTGTCCTTCTGAGCGTGTTGTGCATGCTGGTTTCCAACTGACGCCGATCTTCCTTTCGTGTTAGGGAGTTTGTGGTCCTTTTTCCATTTCATTCTTCTGTTCTGAAACCAGATTTTAATCTGTCGCTCGGAGAGACAGAGGGTGTGCGCGATCTCAATGCGACGCCGTCTCGTTAGATACCTGTTAAAATGAAACTCCTTTTCTAGTTCGAGAACCTGCTGTCTTGTGTAGGCTGTCCGAGAACGTTTGGGTTCAGGTCCTGTGTAGTCCGGGTTGACTGAGAAAGACAAAAATACGCTTGTGTTAAAAAGAGGACCCAAGCATTCAAGTTAATCGCTTCCTAATGTTGATGAACTTTCGCGAAAAATACCTACATTGATCGAACAGATACTCTGTATTTGTTTAATTTTAGTTTCGGCAAAGTTTATCATTACTAAATTATTCAGTTCAAAGCTTTGGGCCAAGTGGACTCTCGGTCCTGCAATAGTGGCCAACACAGCTAGCGGCCTATTTCCTAAGCAATAAAAATTTATGGCTGGTGTAATTGGCGGCCCCTTCAGAGGAACCCATAAATATTTCACTGAATGATTTTAACTGTGACTAAAACAGCAGAACAGGACTGGCCTACAAGCAGGCAGCAAAGAGAGTGAATCTTACCCGTGGTAACGTGCACTTTCTTCATCCATGGATAAACTACAGCAGGCTGCTTGGTTGGTATCCCGTTCTGGCTCTTTGTGTTTTGCTGTTGTCCACAAGTCCTCGGTCCGGATATTTGGACCGCAGGACACTGCTCTGTCTGTGCGGGGAAAGGGCTGGGGTGGCTGGCTTGCTCCTGCACATGACCCCGCGGCTGCACCGATGAGCCCTGGACAGTGTTACAACTGAAGGGCTGTTCAGAGTAGTTTGACCGTGAATAGATTCCGGGATGCTGGAAATCAGTGTCCTGCGACGGACTGTAGTAGCCTGGGCTCTCTTCAGGTATATAGCTGTTCTGAGAATATTCCTCACAAGGAGGAAATTTTGGATCCACATACTTGGAGTTCACCATGTACGAACTCATGGCCATTAATTTCTGAAGGTAGGAAATACTAATTTTTCTCGAGTTGTCTTTTTTTCCTCCCTCCATAAAGCCCTCCTACTTGCTGTCAACTGAATAAAGTTAGGCTACCATGTGACCAGCTTGGCCAATCGAGGTGGAGGGACTTCATCAACTGAGAAGAAGCTGTGCACACCTAGTAGTGAATTTCACAAACTCTACATTATCTCTCAATTAGGATGGTAACCATATAATATAACATTTAATTGATTAAATACCCTGTCTGCATGTGTAAGAAGAAAAAAAAAAAATCTGTTTGTGTATTGAGACCATGTGGTCACGCACATCACCACATGGGAGGATCCCTATTTGATCATATCATAATAAAAACATGGATTTGCATCACATTTATGTGCATGAAGCCCATTTGGTAATTTAATATTCAACTAACCTAAATCAAACTCAACCCAGGGATTTTGAGTGGTAAAAAACAAAACAAGACAAAAGATAAAAAACGGTCCAAGGCACAAAAAGAGGCACATAAAGCCAGCAGACAATTGATGGAGACCGTCTTTGTCATGTAGAGGTCACTCAGAAGTTACTGGAGTCTCATCATTCCAGCGCTTCTCATCCTTTCAGCTCGCTGTATAGGGCGCCCTGGTTCGCCATCAATGCGCCGTGCCAATCAATAATCAAACACCACATAAAAGAGAAGAACCGCTGGGCAGTTCTGAAGGTAAGACCAGGGAGCAAACATAGGACACGGATGGGCAAAGTTTGTTAACATTCATGCAAAATATTGCATATTGCTTATAAGAGGAGTGATTTTATAGGCACACATTGAGTATGATTTAAGCACAATATAAAAGGTTAAAAGAGACTTATTTCAGTCAGAACAGGTAGAAGCGCCCTCAGCATCACCATACAGTAACTAGAGGCAAGGTTGACTCGACTGATCAAAGCATTTCGTGACAGTTCAACCGCATAATCATATTATGTAATTATATGCGTATCATTTGATGTTCTTTATTGTGGTTCTTCGCCATTTTCAACGCACATTTAAGCAAGTACATACATTGCCCGTGCAAAAACATCCATGGCAAAAACATTCAGTGGTCAAACACTCAAATAAGAAAAAGTTTTATTCGAAGTTTTTGCATCGACCATATACTCCCCTAGAATCGAATCTGTGACTGGCATTTCTTTCACACAAATTCGGTTCTACAGGGTATATATAGACGACGGCATGTTTTCGCTCAACAAATAAAAAAATAATTAATGATAATAATAAAAAAATCTATATACAACGAAGACGTTATTACAACGTTATAACTCAAACATAAAGCGTTTCATTAAGTATAATTAATTTCCAAGGTTGCCGTAAGGTTTGCCTTGATTAAAAAAAAAAAAAAAAAAAAAAAGAAAAGTTCAGTGCGTTTTCAATACTCTTTTAACAGGGAACACAGATCTTCAGATAGAGGCCCACAGCTGCATGGGATACTCCTATTTGTGACCCTGGAGCACAAAACCAGTCATAAGTGGCACGGGTATATGTGTATGTGTATCGATTTTTCTTTTATACCAAAAATCATTAGGATATTAAGTAAAGATAATGTTCCAAGAAGATGTTTTGTAAATTTCCTACCGTATATAGATAAAAAATATATTTTTGTGAGTGGATATGTATTGCTAAGGACTTCATTTGGACAAGGCGATTTTCTCAATATTTTGATCAAATTTCAGTTGTATCTCGGTAAAATATTATCATATCCTAACAAACCATACATCAATGGAAAGCTTTCCGATTATGTATAAATCAATTTTTTTTAAAAAACATTACCCTTATGACTGGTTTTGTGCTCCAGGGTCACATTTATATATTTAAAGGTAACTAATCTAACTAATGAAATGACTAGTTATTTCATTCTGTATCTCTAACAACACAACAAGCAATTGAAACAATCATCCAGGTACAGGATTGAGGGCTTCTGTGCCAGATGCTGTCATGGCAGTCAAATTGATCAGGTAGCCTTAAAACTGTGCGCTGTGAAGAAGCATATAAAGGAAGGCTAAAGGTCGAGAGGTCAAGCCGAATCATTTACAACACACATCACAAAGTTTCATTATTTTTGGTACGACGACAGCGGTAGCGGAAAAAGGAGAAAAGTTCATGGATAATACATGACCTCCTCTGATAAGCAGCCCCTGTGCTCATTCGAGCCCGGTCACCAGAGCCGAGATACAATAAACCTCGGAAACATTAAAAATGTAAGAATCAAGAACGCGCAACAATTTCAAGTATGGGAATAATTCTCTCTTTTTTATTATTATTTTTGTATCGTTACTTCTATCAGTTCCGTTAACTTCAAGTTTTTTTTTTCATTGTCTAAAAACAAGCAGACAAAAAACAGATGTAAGTCTTATGAATTTGCATTTAGATACGTAGCTTGATTAAACTGATTTGATGTCTCTTAATTTTGATGCATTATGCTTTTATAACTTACAGATGATTATAGCATTTTAGAACAAAAAATCTAATGATTTAAAAGAGATGTCAGTGTTTTCTACTTTTTCCAGGCCATTCATGTTTGATATTAGCGGTTTAATATTTTAATTAATTTCTGTGTGTATTTATATTTACTAAGAATAGCCAGAAAATGTGCGTTTTAATACATGTGTATTTTATTTATTTCTGTTAGACAGCGTGACCCGTGTTTCACCTTACTTTGAGACTCGTTCAGGCGGGTCAAAGCCGAGTTACTGATGAACAAAAGATCGAGAGCCACCGTTTGTCGTCACCTCTGATTTTAAATTAAAATATCTCCATTTTCATATATGTATAATTCACATGCATGCACATAGGGGTTTCCATGATATGAACTGTTTTTATTAACCTATTATTTTCTCCCAACGTTAACCAAGTTAAAGATTTTTTTTTTTGGATGCAGATTTGTGGATTGAGACGGTCATTCTCTTATTAATCGACATTTTTAAGATTTATTATTTTTAAAAATCATTTCAACTCACAATGGAATTAGTCACAGTTTGGCAATCAACGAATGGAAAATATAACGCTTTTCAAACCTTTTAATACAAAATATCTTGATTATCTTGACATATAATGTACATACATATTTTAAACTTTATAAAGGCTATTAGACTGAAGTTTGATTTTAATAAAAAATGATTTAATAAATCGTTATTTCACTGAAATGTTATAGTTGAAAAACAGTGAAGAAATTATGTATTTTAATATTTACCTTTATAACATGCACATAAAATCGCGCATCTTTGAATTAAGACAATTTAAATCAGGCTTAAATGAACAGGACTTTTTTTTCTGACGAATCTATTGTACCAGGGATGAAAATTAATGCAAAGTATGAATGGTTTAGGGCCAAAATGAGAGTTTCTTTGCTTGGGGGCGCTAGAGAGCTTGTCAATAATACCCAGAAACCCTGCTTATTAATAGAGTTCATTTATAAGTCACGAAAGCGCGTGTATCGACTAACTGAACTCTCTAAAAAGGACAAAACGAGATACACAACAGGCGCAAACAAGTAACAATAATCTGCAATTTCAAAGCAAAAAAAAAAAAAAAAACGCGTTAAATTAGTTTCGTCATATTTATAATTATGTTGTAAATAAAAAACAACTCTCAATATAGGCAAATGCGTATTTCACACTTGGAAGAAAATCACATTTAATTAGAAGGCTAGTTTACTTTCTCATTATTAACAAATAATGAAAAAGTAAAGCAATTCATTACAAAAAAATGCTGATGCCTTCGTATAAAAAAAATGTGTATTTTACCTTCTTGAAATAATAGGCTAATAATAATAATAATAATAATGGTATACATTAGCTAAGGCCTGAAAAGCAATCTTTCATAACTGGCGCCATATCTGCACCAAAACCGGACTACTGCATAACATTTACGTCACCTTCATCATCACAACCTATTTTTCTCTCCTTAGTTATCCAACCACCCAAACTGTGTACAACAACACAAGAGGAGTTCACAGAAACTGATCAGTGCTGGTTTGGAGGCTGACTAGTGTATGAGACCACAGTAAACAAACATCATGGCAGAATTCAACATTAACACAAGTTCAGCGACACAATCTTACCTCCAGAAGCAGACGCATCGCGTAAAGCGTATCGACGAGTTTGAATATCCATGATCAAAACAAGTGTGGAGCCTCTCTCCTCTGCAGCGACACTGGGATCTTTTCTAAACCGTCTGAGCGACCTTTCTAATATACAATGTGAATTATATTTTGGCTTGTCAACTCCCTGGCCATAAAACAAAGTTTAATGGTATCACGTGCTTCCCCACAGCCATTCATGACAGCGCGCGGGTGCCATAAATAATCCTGAAAGTTGCACTTATTCAATAATGGCGATTACTCTGATCTCAGGAGGAAATAAAGACACGGGGTTCAATTCGCATTCACTGCACTCAAAGGAAAAAACACACTGTCGAAAACCAGAGTTTATTTCCTGTATCCTAATGACTAATGTTTGCTACTATATATTTATTGTGGTAGTCTATTTATAGAATAATATAATTATTTGGTGTAATATTTCTTAACCAATGTGTTGCTTCAGTTTGCATGTTTTTTTTGTTTTTTTTTCCTCTAGGACAAATGAGGTGTTTGTGAAATCTCTGACGTGTTAACTAATGGGAGTGTTTTTTCGACTGTAAATTTAAGGTAAAATTACGTTGAGAGAGAAAAAAGAGAAAAATACACATTAGCGCCATATGGCGGGTTTTCGATTTATGCTAAAGTCACAAATGGACATTGTGAAAGTTTCTGTGCACTGAATATTATAACATTTACTGATAAGAGGAATGTTCTCACCTCTGAGTTTATATATATATATATATATATATATATATATATTTAAATATGTTTTTTAAATTAAATATTTAATTCGGTATTCACCTAAATAGGCTAGGCTACATACATTTATAATTATATTTCACAGGTTATTCAAGTACATGAAATGTGTACATGTTTCGGGACTTCAAACTCTCATTACAATCAATTACCTCGGACAAATATAGCTATATATTTTTATCGTAATATGATCTTAAAACGTAAAACAACTTTATGTCAACACTGAAATGAGTGCATGTGAAAATGATTAAATTATCATCAATAATTAATTAAAACATATTAAATGATTCCCACTATCCTCACACTCTTCCTGAAAGTAGCCTACTCGTTCTAAAAATTAACATTTCTGTCAGTTAATAAGAGAACTGTGTGACTGTGGTGTCACATGACTGCGACAACCAATCATAGTCGCAGGAAATGACCTCAAGAACAAAGATGCAGATAGCGGACAAGCAAGTCCCAGAGTGTTAGACAACAGCACCGCCTGCCGACCAAAGCAGATATTGCCTAGGTGTTCTGCCTTTTTTTTTTTTTTTTTTTTTCCACAGCTGCTCATGCAGAAATAAAGCACTGAAAGAAGTTTTATTATTATTATTATTATTTTAGATATAGGCTATACTTCGTATAACACATCACTGTTCAAATAATGCATTAATAAATAATGCAACTTGCATTACTGCCATATTTTACAGAGCATATTTATTATTTAATATTTAAGACAATAGGCCTATTTAATGTAATGTGATCTGGGTTTTAAAATGGCAGCACTTTAAATGTTGTGGTTTTAAAAGCTAAATTAACGAAAATCTCCTGGTGGTAAGCGATTTGAGTACAGTGCAGAGATTGCGTGATTATAAAATCATGGGGGAAAATCTTTTAAACTATTTAAAATATTTTGTAAGAATTCTTTATAAATCGCCGGTTTTTATTACAATAATCTGTCTGAGTTTGTATTGCAATATATAGATATATTGTTCTGAAGTAATTTGTATAAACGTTAGGTATTGCTCTCATTGCTCTGGTTGTAGGTTCGGTTAATTCGTTTAGGCTCCTCTCGCCTTTTTTGCCGCATTGCAGTGAGGTTGTAAATACCTCTGCCTGTCAGCTGACTGTGAAATACTGTCTTTGTTCCGCAGAGCCTGTCTCCCTTCCCAAAAAACTGCGCCATTCTCACCATTAAGGGAGGCATATATTAAAACGCACAGCAACTCCATCGCCATGGCAGGTTTAAAAACTTTCAAAATCATTATTTTACATTGTGAAACATTATTTTCATGCACAGATTAATTGTAGATACAACAATAACGTCTGAATATATATTAAGAATTGCCGTGAATCGTTATTTTTATGCGCAGATTAAAGATCTTCAATATAGAAAGCCTAACTTCAATCTGTGCATAAAAACTAATGATACACAGCAATTCTTAATATATATTCAAACGTTATTATTTTATATAGAATTAGTCTGTTGCTAAATGTGACATTGGCGAAATAAGTGTCAACATTTAAATTGAAAATCTCAGTAAGGGTTGGTCATATAAATTGTGTTAACGACTTGTAAATCCACGAGTCTGCTTACAATAACCATAAACCTAACTGCTGAACAGTCATCATTTGTAGGTTTACATAACTTTTTTATTTCTAAATTTTTGAAGATTTGCTGCTGGTTCATTTAAACGACAACAATACTTTAACTACTGCTGGTAATAGTACTAATAATGTCAGTTATTTTGATAGACGAATTTATTCGTAAAAGTTCATGTTTTCAAATTCACATCATATCAAACATTCTGTCAAATGAGTAAAAATCATATTTTAAGATCTAGTAAAGAAAGGCCATCAACATTAAAAGAGCACAATAAATACAGCTTTAAAGGAGCACTCTTCTAGCTTTTAAGAAAGTGTTTTCTCTGCACAAAATTAACTATTTGAGTTCTCTTTTAACTGCAAAAACAGTGAGATTGTTTTTAATCAGCCTGCCAATGCTGCTGTCACAATCTGAAGTTATAATGGCAAAACAATAACCTGCTGGTCCCGTAGCTTCTGACTGACACGACAGCGTGTTCAATCATATGAAATATAAACTTACCCAACGAAGCCCTATAATCCATGTTTGCCTCCTGCGCTGCTGGTCAATATTATGAAGCTCGTCTCAAATCAGTCGTCCAGTACTGTATGGCTTGATCTGTTCTCTTGTAGCAGCCGTCTAGCATCTGACAACATATGAAATCGGCCTCGAGTTTGTCTTCTCGATCTCTAACACAGATAGCCATGCACGGCAAAAAAACGAGAGAAAATATATGATAACACTGTGTATTTTGGATTTGGAGCCTTTAAGCCACGGAATGTAGTGGAAAAATCGCTTGGGAAATCAGGAAAAGGGGTCACGAAGATGTTTGCGTCCTGCACATGACCAGTGGCATCCAATGACCGACGAAACAGGCTCATAAAAAGATCTATTACAAAGCTGTAAATTGTCTTCTAACAAAAAAGGAATCTGGGCTGCCGCAAAGCCTCTAGTTTTTTGCGCATAATGGCTGAGCCAGCTGCACTTCCTCAGCAAAGAAAATACAGTCACAGACATCTGCTAAGAGAGAGTGTGTCTGTGGGTGTATGTGTGTGAGAGAGAGATAGCAAGAGAGAGGGAGTGAGAGAGAAACACAGAGAGAAACACACTAAAACGTTCGAATTATGTTGTTTCGTATATGTAAAATAATTCAAATGAACGTTTGTTTAATTTAAATTTCTAAATCTAGAAACTGATCAAAAAACATTATCCTAGTAAAACAAGAATCGACGAACAATAAAAAAGCTAGTGCTAGTCTAACTTAATTCTCAAAATGCATATTATTAGATAATACGCGTGGATACGCAATAAATGTATTAAGACTTGGGGAAACTAAATATATATCCAATGTCTTTAATATTTTTATTAAAATGGAATAATAGATCATTAGCCTATAGACAGCAATAATGCATAGTTCTGAATATGGTTCTCACAATTTGCTCTGAGCAAAACGATCTACGAACACACGAACGAACGAATTCAGAAATCTAGCAGAAACGTGGTAAATAATAATTTGTCGGCGTTTCAAATCTAAACACATTTGCCACTATTCCTTTTGCTTGTGGGTCAAAATGACTGATACTATAATCTTTACAGCAGATTACCAGTATTGTTTTATAAAAAGCGATTTTATATTTTATGACTATAAAAAAAAAAAAACGGCAAAAATACGGCAAATAATAAATAGGCCTAATGAAAATTATTAATAAATCACTTTATTTATTGCTGCTAATGCGAAATCAAATAACACTCTCAAAAATACGTAATTTGCAGTACATTCATTAGTGGCCTTTTTTTTTTTTTTAACTAATTTAGCTTCTTAGTCTTATTTTTGACACATCAGTTAAAAGCTGCAATTTTTAACGCGTGTGCTGCCACTGCCTGATTTGCACATGCTTCTGAAAATCCAGGAATTAATTAATAAATAAATATCAAATTGATTAAGTGTATATGGTATAATCACTTTTCTAAGATATATCAGATTTATCTCTGTAGCACTTTATTTTATAGTCCTAGTCCGCATGTCCGCAAATATGGACAAACCCAACCGTTGGTTTCAAATTTTAAAATGACATTTTAAACCCAACGGTTGGGTTTGTCCACATTTGACCTAAACATGGTTTGAAACAACCCAGCATTTTTAGAGTGTGGTTACTAACCCTGAACCTACCCCTAAAGCTAACCTTATTACCAGTACTTTCTTGGATAAGTACAATGTAAGTAGGCCTACACGTGTTGTAAAATAAAGTGTAGGCTAATCCATATCTCTTTCAGAAACGTATCATTTTTTTTTTTAATTCAGGAATTAATAAATAAATAAATATAAAATTCATTCAGTGTATATGGTGTAATCCCTTAAGGAGAGACATATCTTGGTAGCACTTTATTTTGCACTCCTGTTCCGCATGTCTTGGACAAACTCAACCGTTGGTTTCAAATATTTAAATTACATTTTAAACCCAACGGTTGAAACAACTCCGCATTTTTAGAGTGTGGTTACTAACCCTATACCCACCTTATATTACCAGTACTTTCTTGGGTAAGTACAATGTAAGTACACGTACTGTAAAATAAAGTGTAACCCATATCTCTTTCAGAAACGTATCATTTTACTTCAAGTTTGCATAGAATAGCCTAATGAGGAGGTATGGAGAGGTGGTGGTGGTGGGGCTCTTGAAAGGAAACGCCTTTATAATCAAAGGGAAGTTACAGTAATCTGAAAACAGATTTTTATGACAGACAACCTTGAAGTTTCATCCAAGGGAACATCTGAGACGGAGGCAAGCGCTGATTTAGGTACGCTGGTTCCGAGCCAGTATTACTACCGGACGATTTACAGGCTAGGTATTGTAGCGACCCGGCCTCTCGCGGTGTCGTAAAGACCCGCTGTCTTCGAAAGTTATCGTGTGCGTAAAATTTAGAGCGGTCGCAGTGACACGTAATTCCACCAGGATTCGACTGATAACTGGCGCTCTGTGTCGCAGAAATTTCCCAAGCAGATAAAATTATTGCATCAGTGCTGGCCGTCGCCAAACGCCATCGCACGCCTACCGTTCAGCATCTCGTGGAAATGTTGATCCGCAGGAGAAAATACTTCGCCCAGTGTGTTATGTGAAGGGTCGACAAAGTGAGAACTGATGGTGTCAGATCGTTACTTATTAATGCCAGTGGAATCAGATATGATTGAGAGCTGCTGTTATTGAATGGTGTAGCCTGTTTGGTGAACAGGCCCAGAGCCAAATCCAGCGGTCAGGGTGCTTCTGCATGCCCCAAAACACGCTTGCTTTTAGTTATAGCTCACATGACAGACAGAGAGGGAGAGGAAGGAAAGGAAAATTAGATTCAGTGTATGTTTTGCTCTTTTCAGTTTGGGGTCTGCGAAAGTCTGTGCTTGTTCGGCGTATGTCTTTACATTACATTTGCATTTATTAATTTACTACTACTACTACAACTGCTGCTAATAATAATAATAAAGTAAATATCAGAAGGTTGCACTATTAATTTGTTGAAACATGAAGTATCGTCATTAGGCTTTTATAGAAAACAATAGCCTACATGTAGCTAAATTTAAAGTTATAACAATAAACCAATACATATTTAAAACTAGATTAAGTTTTTAGTTGTTTTGTAACAGATGCATGGATAGTAGCTATTTAGGCCTATTATTTACACGCTATAACATCACAAAAACCTGTATATATCTGTACGAGTGTTTATGTTTGTCGTGCGTGAGTGCTTAAAACAAATAAAACTGCTTTGGTATTTATAACCATTATAACCTCCATTTTAACCTTTCATGTCTAAATGGTTCTGTTCTGGTTATCTTCCTGATGATTCAATTTATATTGTACTTTCATCTGAAAGGAAAGAATCATTATGTCAAAATAAACTGAAATAAGCTGCAGTAACCTCGCTTAGTAGTCTAACATTTGAACTCTTGTTATTGGTCATTATTAATATAAAAAACGAGACACATTTGACAGAGAGCTCGGAACCCCGAAACCGTCATAAAGAAAAATTTATCCAAAATAGGCCTATTAATCTAGGGTTACAGTTTTATCTGTTTAGCTATAACTGACCTGAAATATGCACACACAGTGCTCCATGCCGAGATACGAACTCCCTATCCAAATTCCTTTGTTCTTGTCCTTTTCCCAACCCAAAGCTAGTTCTATTCAGAACAGACCATGTAAAGTGCTACGGATGAACCTTAACCATAAACTGGGAGAGCTGAGCGCATATGTTTGTCCCGAAATATTAACTTTCTGGAAGCAAATTGGAACTTAGATACTTTTTTCCAGTAATTATCGTGTTTTACTGTCTGATTAAGCTCCTGTAAGTAAGTGTGCACCACCACGGACAGTCCTTTATTTTCACAGAACAACTATGCCCTCTAGTGGCAATAATGCGCACCCCTGCTTAATTTCGCATTCTTTGAAATTGCGGGATGCATTCATGTTTCTTTTTTGCAGTCACGTTGCAATGCATTTATATACATGTTAAAGTCTATCTATTCATAATCTAAAATGAATGCTGCAGCGAATGTATGACTGAAATTAACTACGTTGATTACCCCTGTTGCATTTTGTTGTAACATCCAAAATGATTGTCAGTTTTAGGCTAAGGTTTGTAGAGTGGAGATGCATTTCGTGAATAAACGTGACTTTCAGTGTACCATAGGGGGTCGATGCCGCTTTAGCCTCACAATCAATACATCGACCAGACGCCCCGTAAAAAAAAGTGTCTACGTTTTTGTGTGGAAGTAACAGACACAAAGAACCAGTGAGGTTAGTTTCAAAGAGAAGAGCAATAACAGTCCTGTACCATAAACTCATTTAGACCAGACGTCTAGCTCTTCTATAGCTTTATTGGACCGAGTTTCTTCCTGCTCTAAAGCAATTATTGGTACAGGTTTGACGATAAATTGGGGTTCCTCGCAACACCTTTTCCTAATCATAAACCTTTTTTTTTTTTTTTTTTGCAATATTCTCTAACAATGAATCTCTATTTTGTGTTCAGCATGAAGAAAATGAGGCTAATCGCATATCGCCTATATGTAAAATATCAGTACATAAACAGTGTGCTGTCGAACTTGCATTTTATTTGTAAAAATTGGTCTAAAAAAGAAACATATTTTCACAGTAAGTGCACGAGTTGAGTATTCAACAAAGCTTGTCTACACCCAAATTCACTATACAGCACTGAAGAAACT
This sequence comes from Ctenopharyngodon idella, assembly GCF_019924925.1. Classification (NCBI taxonomy): domain Eukaryota; kingdom Metazoa; phylum Chordata; class Actinopteri; order Cypriniformes; family Xenocyprididae; genus Ctenopharyngodon; species Ctenopharyngodon idella. The sequence goes on along the minus strand of NC_067228.1, from coordinate 33,420,268 downwards.
GAAGAATTAAGCTTCACTGTGACCAAAATAAAAGTCATAAAATAGACCAAAAAGGAGTTCGTTTTACTTATATAATTTAGACCTTTTGATGCATCTAACACGCCAACAAAAGCTTCAACGAGAAATACACTAGTTTAGTAAGGAGAAATTGGAAATAAGATATTGTATACATGATGTCCAATTTAAAAGAAAGAAATTAAAGGCACAGTAAATGATTACACGTGGCTGCATGAGGGTGAAGAGATTTGCATGCATTCTGGACAAAGATTTAAAGATCAGCAGATTAAGAACTATCAGATCATGGACCATATCCTAATTTCCTATAAGACATTTTAGTGATAGGACTTTTATGAGTAATGATAAGTATAAATACTGATGCTGAATTTTACTGTGCAAAAACTGAATACAAAACTGCATTCTCAGTTTCTGAAAGAACTACTCCACCACGGTGCTGGGAAATAGATTTTAGGCCTCAAATGTAACTATTTTAGAAATTATTGTGAAATACCCATTCATTTCAAGTCACTCAAATAATTATTTTGACTCAGAATATATATATATAATTAAATAGAAGATATGCCAATTCAGTCTTGAGTAATCCCCCCAAAAAGTTGTATCCCAATCCAAGCATATGTTAAAGGGACGCACATTAGCTGCTGAGCTGAAGCACGGTTTTCAAGGATCTTTAATGCTCCTCTCTCGGTTCATCTTCTTCATTTTCATTCTTCTGTTCTGAAACCAGATTTTAACCTGCCGCTCTGTTAAATTCAGGATTCGTGCAACTTCATAGCGACGATCCCTCGTTAAATACATGTTATAAAGAAACTCCTTTTCCAGTTCCAGAGTCTGATATTTTGTATAAGGACAACGTTTCTTTCTTGTTGATCTCGCATGGATCCAGTTTGCTGCAGGGTTGCCTGAAAAGAAAGAAAGCATATAATAATAACAATGTGAAAAGAAAACCATTTGCAGAAGCTTAACATCCACAATTGATCAGACAACTCCAAGAAAGGTCATGACCATATTAGAAATGAAGCTATACGTTAAACAATTAAAATATTGTGTAATTGGTGTTAAACATTAGCGTGAATGCAATTATTTCTAAAGTTTTTGGTTTTAATGGCCACTATACCAATTTTTCGGCCCGTGTTAAGAGCCCGGACACTTTTATAGGTTTGTAAAACCTCCAGTTTAGGACAGTTCGACAGTTGTAAATCACAGGGCAATTCATTTTACTTACTTGGGTCAAGTTGTTGTTGTTGCTGTTTTTCGTCTTTAGGTTCACCGTGGCTCGAAATATCATTTCCAACTCTTTCTTCAGTAGTTTTGTCTACGGATACAGCGTTGCAGCTATACTCGGGAACCACCGGCGTCTCTGTCTCAAACGCAGCGCTTTCAGTCCTTTTCGAGGGTAAACTTTCAGTCTTTGTACCGCTGTGCCGACTGCTGGAGTGGAACCCGGCTAAAGAGATATGGTTTGAGACTGGCTCTATCCAAGAGCGGACGTATCTGTTGTCTGAAAGATGGGTCTGGTGAACGTATGGATGGTAAATTCCAGACACTGCAGCAGCAGATGGTTGATGAACCGAGGACCAGGACGCAGGGAACACGGCTGACTTGGGAGCGAAGCTGCACGAAGAAAAGTCCGCATTTTCCACCACACCTGACGGCCTCGCGGGCGCGGTGTGTGAACCCTGGACATAACGCGCTCCGTACACATCCTCCGTCTCGTGCCCCATAATAGAGTCCACATAATAGCTACTAAGCGCTGAACTAGTCGACATATTTGGATCCCTTCGAACTCATATAAAACGTTACTCTGTTTCCGAAACCTTGCCTCTGAACAATCATAGTATTTTTGCTGCCTTCATCTTCAGTGATTGGTTGCATGAATCACGTGATCATATTTACTAATACAGAGAGTAAATCAGTCCGCTGATAACGGTATGTTTGATTTTGTACTCTTAAAAAATAAGACGGGTAATTTTCATCTCAACTAGTAGTGATATTCTGCATTTATCATGCTTTAAACTTTCTGTTTCTTTTTTTTTTTTTTTTTTTTTTTAACAAGGTTAGATTAATGCACCCATATTTCAGTGCCAGCACTCACCATTACCTTAACAAACGATTTCAGCAGTGTAAAATCTAGCAAAATTTCGTCATAAGGTATGTCATACTCTAGCCTTGTAAAGTATTTTATAGAGTACCGAGTTGCAAGTCCTCGTAAAATAAATGTAATAACATGCTGTAAAACAACGAACCACCGCAGCCTCACAGATTCTCATATTTTATAAACGATCCTCGCTGCTTTAGTGTTAAGATCGGTCGTTGTAAGTTTGATGCTGACTGTAAGGTGTTGTAAGATTGACACAGGAAGTAACATTTGTATATTTTTTGGAACTTATTCAAAAGAGACTCATAGTATTTTATGTGTATCAATAAAATTTTTTATGAGGTGCATTTGATTATGTATTAATGTTCCCTTAATAAAACAGACTCTTGGCATTTCAAAGTGTCTTGACCTACATGTTTATCATCAAATAATAAAATAATAATAATAATATGTTCCAATCTTTTTAGATAATGATGTTCGTCGAATAAGGTGGTAAAAAAGCGGATGTTACTGTGTCACAGTATAATCAAAATAATAGAAATTTATAGCTAATTGAATAGATAATTTGTGTAGTCAATGCAAATATAAACACAATGAAAATATAAACTATAGACTAATGGATTGCATGTTTCTTCTTAATTTGAGAAAATAAATTGTGTGAGGGAAAACTATGTGGTAATGTTAGCTGTTTGTCGACAAGTTGTCACTGAGAGCTCAGCCGTTACAATTCTGGTCAAAATTATAATCTGTGTTTCCATCTGTGGCCACACACTTGAACACATCTGAGCATGTGCCTAGAGGTATGTGGCATTGTGTTTGTGTGTGCACATTAGACGGTGAGTGGTCGATGCTAGAGATGAAAATGCAAAACATTAATATAGACGCCTGGAAGTATCGGCATTAAAACAAGAACATCTGACCACTTTTAAACAAAATGTTGTTTATGAATGTATAGGATAGTGTGACGGACCAAATCATTTTCACCTATAAGCGTTCGTGTAAGCTATACCAGTTATCGGAAACCCCTATGTATGCTTCTGGTGTACTTTTCTTTTGTAACTATTTTTTTTTTTTTTTTTTTTTTGAGATTTGAGATATTGATTCTACGTTGAAGTATAAAAAATGTTATAGGGGTACATTTTCCTATTTTTTAATTACGTTAAGGTTTTTTTTTTTTTTCTTTAAGATATATTTTGTGGGCATAGACAAATTAGAGAAACTTTTTTTTTTTTTCTTTTGTCAGTGACGTCCTTAAGCCACTTTTTTTTTTAGAATCAGAACATACCATTTAAGTAATTTTTGGTCTTTATATAACAATGGACTAAAACGCTAATAATTAACATAACTGTAGGCTATAAGATAATAAAGAGTAATAGTGACCTATAAAATCAATAAGTAAAAAAAAATATATGGCCATGCACGAAAAGTATGAAAATGTCAGTATACGATTCAACTAAATAAATGAACAAATACAAACTAATTTACAATTAGGACTACATGTAAATTAGCTACATGTACATGTAGTCCTACCTGTAAATTAGTTTGTGTTCATTTATATTTGAGGAAAAAACAATTATTTATCGTTTGTAATTTATCTTTGCGGGTGTGTGTGTTTGTGAGGGGGAGGGGGGAATTATGGTCTTGTTTAAACTGTGGTTTAGAAACGCTATACCAAATATGACACCAAACACTATTACGACATTATCAATTTATTATAGTCCACTGACCACATGCCACAAACATGCACCGATACAGACATATTTAAACATCTATTATACAGAAACCTTTATACGTAATTATTCCAGATAAATGTACGTTTCCATTGGAGAAAGAATGGGAAATCTTCACTTTCGAATGTGCTTTCATGTCCAAAGTCATGACTTTTTTGGCGCCACTGTTTTTTGCTCTGTTCCCGCTAAAATGAAACCGCTTGGAACAGCCTGTTTCTATCATCTTCTTTTATAAATTAAGACCTTGCACCACTTTTATACCCTGTGAAACATATGAAATTACACAAGGCTTCACATTTCAAATGCAATCAAAGATGTAGCACAAATGACAAGGATTTAGCAACGATCACAACATTGGAACGTGAAAGTAGCCAAAACAATGCACACTGCCCTCATGTCATCATTATACAGGAGAACACAGACTGACCGAAATGAGGGGGGTAAGTCTTTGGTCTGCTCTTGTTTGCATGCTCACGAAAAAGTGAGATTGGACGTAAGTTCACGGATACGATTTTCTCTGCTCATCTTCTTAAGTTTCATCCTGCGGTTTTGGAACCAGATTTTCACTTGTCTGTCAGTGAGGTTGACGCTTTTGCTTATCTCTAGACGGCGCTCCCGAGTCAGGTACATGTTGAATAAAAATTCTTTTTCTAATTCCAAGGTCTGGTGTTTTGTGTATGGACATCTTTTTTTCCTTCCACTCTTCGCGGTCAACCAGTTGCTCGTCGGTGTGTCGTTTTTTGATTCTGCAAAGCAAAAAGACAACAGCATCAGCCAAAAACAAACAGGGAAAACAGGACACGCTCTCTTTTTACATGAAAATAAAAAAGACAGCATATGTTTGTTAATTGTAATTAAACCTATACACATAAAGATCATTAGAAGTAAGTCAAAATATCTATAAATGTCAATGTGGCCTCATTTGGTCTACCAGCACACAAGTCTCCCACCGAACTTTACTAGTAGCTATTCAAGTGTTGACTATATCTCTGCAATGTGATTTTATTGAATTAATTTGAATGCTTTGTCCCTGTTGTTTACATTTAGTCAATACAGGACCTTGCATTTTTATAAGCTAAATTACCTCATGTTATAACCAATGCACTTTTAAGCATGCAGTTTTCATATTTAACTTACTACTGCACCAGAAATATGATTCGACTATTGAACTGTACACAGTCAGTATCAAATGAATAGCAATGAATGATTTTATACACGAAAAGAACTCGTGCTGAATGGATAAAGTCGCAAACACATTTCACCAAGGCTGTTCTTATATTGCCCAAAGAAGAATGTCAAGTCACTTGCAACAAAAGGTATTTGATGTTAACGCGCCCTCGCAGCGCCGTTTCCTGTTAGGGCTTTTACTGCAACCTGAGAAAGACTCCCATTAAACATTACGACTTTCGGGTTGTTTGTGTTTTATATTGGGTTTTATGATGCTAGAGCGTTCGCATTACACCAAGACGCGATTAATCCGTTTATTGTACCCACCTTTGCCTTCTCTGTGTGGCAGTTCAGGGCTAGAGACAGACGCCTCAGTTGAACAATTCTTCTCCTCCAGCGTGCTGACTTTGGGCTCTGGACTCTGCGCCGGGGAAGAGCTCCTTGTGTCCCGATCGAGCGGAAGCTTCTTTTCCACCTCGACAAAGGGCGTTGACTGCGCCTTTGGAGTCACCCTGTTCAGCTGCATTAACGTGGTGTTTGGGCTCATCGTCTCGTTGTCATAGTCCGGGTTTTTCGCCGTCGCATAAGTTTGACTTAGTCTAAAATATCCAGGGACCGGAATCTCGGGACTATCAGCGGAACATGATTCGGGGATCAGGTTGGAGTACGCGGGTATCTCAGACGAACTGACCTTTGCTCTCTTGTCGGAGTACATACAACAGTTAGTCTCTTCTTTTATGCTTTGTGAAAATGTGCAGGTGGACATCTGGTTGAGCGGTTGCTCTAATCGGCAGGACCTGCTTGGATCTGCCCAGTTATCAGTTTGAGGTATGTACGAGTGGACGTTCATGCCCATGTTTTGGTGGTTTACTTCCCCCCGTTTGCCAAGAGACGGCAGGAGTCCACAGGTTTGCATTCCATAGGTTCCCATTTCTGCAGTGGCTGGCATGTACATGTTACTGCTGGAATAAAAATCTGTTCTGCACGCCCCAATCAAGGAATCTACCAAAAACGTGTTTGCAGCTGGAGAGCTGTTAGGAAAGGACATTTTTGAGAGATTTTTTTTTTTTTAAGAAGCAGAGAAGTGTCCTCTGTAAGCTGACATATCTAGCAAAACAATCCCTGTATAACCCAGCGAGTCTCTCTGCAACCACATGACACTCTCACCAATGAAATTTGAAAATGGCCTTGAGACGCAGGCTCTTCCCCGTCACGTGGGCGCATTGACACATGATTTGAAGTTTCAGACGTGGTCAACAGCGACACCTAGAACAAGGACTTGAAATTGGTTTCAAATCTGTCTAAATAACGTTGTTAATTCCATTTCGAGATAACATAAAATTAGGACTTTGACTCATATATAGGCCTACTGTTAAACAAAGAGCATGAAGGAAAATAAATTATAGCACTTAGTTTTGTGTACCTTTAAATTCCGATTCAAGGTCAAGATAGGAAATGTTTGAAGATACTGCAGAAGGAATTTCTCGTAGTTCACGAGGCAAAATTCAGAGGACTATGCAGAACAAAATGAGCCAGCGGATGTGGGCCTAAACACCGCTGACTGCATACTCGATTAAGGGTGAAAAACAAACTTGTAATTCATCCTCTATGTTGGTTTTTATCACGATCTGTTTTAATCGTCACAAATGATTTTGCAGGTTCTCCAGATAGACCTTTTTTGTCGGACGCAAAGGAAATTCAAATGTTATTACTATGTAATAATTGATGTAATACATTGTTTGTTGTTTGGTGTTATTTTCTAAATTAAATAAAAGAAACCTTGTAGGCCTACTTGTTAAACCAAAGCCAGTCTGTGTATTTTATCACGATATCATTTACATTATCATTATAAAGATGTGAGATATTCGTTTCTATATTAGCAAAATATATAGCACAAGTCAACGGTTCAAATGGCTTTTCTGTTTTGTGTAATTAATGCAGTTCTTTCTTTCAGTTCTTTGTGGGGTTTTATTTTTATCAGTTCTTATGATATTTTGTAAATCTTGTAAAAAATTTACATATTTACACATTGGCTTTAAAAATACGTGCATCTTCACTCAGCAATAACATGTTATAGGCCTATGTATCATTATAAAATTATTGGGGGGGAAACATGTAGAGTATAATATTCTCTACAACTAAATATGCAAACACGTTTGCAGAATTTAACAGCATTTATAAAGGATATCATATTATCTCTGCTTCACAACCGGATACAATGAAAATACTCAAGAGGAATTAAATCTTTACATGGCGTTGAATTAATTATTGGAAATGTGCTTGTTATTACAGGTGTATAATCTTTTGTCACAAACCCAATAATATTGTCGTTATCTACATAAAATACTAAAATATCAAATTAGCTATAAAGAGTAATGAACTTGTTTATAGAAATCTTGATTTGGGTAAACACAACGGCGCACGGTTTCTTTACAAATTCTGATAAAGCATAAAGACAAAAAAGACAACTGCACGCGCTAAAGCAGCGGGTTTCCTACCAGAAAAAAATGGATCTTTCAGATAATAACAAAAAAATAAAATAAAATAAATCAGAATCACAGCAGAGGACTGACATCTGAAAACACACATAAACACACAAATATCAGATTAGGAGTGTTCATGATTAAACATGTCAAATTATTAAACTATTATGCTAAATGCATAATTTATCTCGGTTATAAAATTATATGCAAATACATTTGCTTTAAACAGCATATAATTACATCCCCGACAGAGATTTTGGTTATTTAATTTGATGGTTTACCTTTCTGTGTAATAAATAAAGGAAAAAAATAATAGTAATAAAATAAAAATAGATCTACGGTAAGAGGATGTAGTAGAGATGTGTGCACAGTTTAATACATTTCCTAAATAAGACTGTAGATACTGTTATAATCCATGTATCATTGGAGATATTAGGAATATTTAATTGTACTTTTTTTTTTTTCATTGTACACACAAGCCTGCCGTTTTTAACTAAACCGAACTGTTTAGGGTATGCAATATATAATAAAGCTAAAAGATGGTCAAACCCTTACAAAATCTGTCTGCATCGGTCGTAATACGATTGATAAATTAAGAAGAACAGCAAAAACGACAAATAACTACAATAATAATAACTACAATAATAATAATCATGGTGGTGGTGGTTCTCTTGATGTATGATCTCTTTGTCGAGGGGGACGTTTCCGTCTGTAAAAAAGCACGCTGACCTCTGAGACTAGGCAGAAAATGTTTACTGAAATTGTCTCCCCAACTATGCAGAGAAAGACATCCTCCGTACGCGACTAAAATATATTGTCCGGGGTTTCAGGTTATTTAAAAATATAATGCAACAGGGTTAATCTTCTTAATCTAATTGAGAAGAGTGAACAGCAATAATAACATACCGCCATTAACCGTAAAAGGGGGTGAAAACAATTAGATTAGATCTCCGCTCAAGATCATAGTCATTGTTTTTGAGGACAGCTACCCTTGGATTACATACAGCACCAGGTCCGATCATTGCTGTAAGTTCGCCCTCTCGTGGCTTCAAGCAGCATCAACAAAATGTAAATAAACAAAGGGTTTGTCTATGTTAAGATTCCTTGTTATTGCTGGCAGTGTATTGTAAAACACACAACAATACTGTGGTAAATTGTAATTGTTCTATAAACAAAAATACGGGATATACTGTAAATAAGGCTGAAAGATTATGAAACACAGATTTATGAAACAAAATTAGCTTGCAAGATTCTGCATTTGCCTGCACTGCAAAACTCGGGTTTGCATTACCAGCATATTCTGAGCCCACAGAGGTAGCTGGTTCTTTAGTAGCCTATCTACTGATAAGATGACAATTAATTTCCGAACCAACAGTCTTTTGGAAGGTTTTTTTTTTTTTTTTTTTTTTGGTTCTTTAAAAATAATCTTAAGAAAACACCACTGAAGAGCTCTAAAACATAAGCAGTGTAGACTAAATTACTGCATTGTTGCCCTTGCCTAAATCCCCTTTGCGGGAGAAAACATTAAGGAGGATTTGGTTGTATTATATGGTTTTATTTTACACAACATTTCACCAGGCTAAACGGCGTCTATGTGGAGTTGCCTATTATTTAACCTAGCCCAGTACGAGGTAACAGTATGGAGGCCTTTGAAGGCAGATCAGTGTGTTTCCAGTGGGAGTGAGGGGCTGCGGCGGCCATATTGGGACGTGCTGCACTGCGGCGGCTCTGAGAGGGCGTAGTTTTTCAAAGAGAACCGCAAAAAGGCGCCTTTACCTATTCAAAAAGGTTAAGGGTGATGACCTTGACATTACAGAAGTTCAAATACAATATTTTATTCGACGATTTAAAGTTGTTGACGACATCTAACTTTGTAAACCAGTGTGGTCAAGCCGGATACTGTAAGTGTTCACGTGCTACAGTTGACGTAAACAGCCAAATAAGCTTGTAGAAATAGGGTGATGTCCAATGCATAGTTGTTCAATTTGAAGGCCTCTTTTGTAACATTACACTTATTATTAGGTTTTCAGTTCTGTTCACATACTCAGTTCACATCTTTCTAGACAGAAAAAAAACAACATCTGCACCCTTTGTGTTTCAGGGCAAAGTCACAGTTGAAGTGGATAGAGGGTCCAATAGCCCCAATTTAATTTACTGCCCAGAGTTTATTGTACTGTCTAGACTGTTCAAGGTTTAGTAAATAGCCTTAGTGTAAAACAACATACAAGGAAAGGAATTAGTCAAAGGCCTATAAAAGTTACCATTGGAAATGGTTATCTCTCTATCTCATTTTCCTTCTTCCTCTGTGATAATCGAAAAAAAAAAAAAAAAACATTCGTCTGAGAAAATAATTTAGGCCAAACATTTTGAAATGCAACTCTGTAAAATAATGTTATTTAATAGAAATAAATGACTGTGAAATAATAAATTCTGTTGCTCACTTATACGCGCACTACCATGCACACAAGACACATCACAGCAATTAATAGAAATTTGCAAATAACTTGCTGTATTTTTATTTAATACATAGATACATTACATGCTTCAAACGAATAAATGCATACACAGTTCTACCTCAATGTAATTACGTATTGATTTGATGTAACCAAACGTTTGTTGCTTACGCAAGTGTGTATTGTTCAATGTATTTCGATGAACAATGCAATAAATAAATACAAATACAAAGCTACTGCATTTCAATGGCATTAACACAGAGTATGAAGAGATTGTCGAGGTACCCATGTTCCTGATAACTGATAATTTCCCTCATCGCGGATACATTGTTGTAGATAATTTGTGCAGAATTTTAATTGCGGATAAAATTCATTTTTGATAGCAAGTATTTTGCATAGTAAAATACAGAGTTGACGTGAAAATAAGTCATGTGTCCGACGAATGGATGATGTCCCACAGTCATGACATAATAGAATAGCCATCGTCTCCCGAAGCGGCCAGTATCATGACTTTCAGAACAATGGGTTTCCTGTGAAATACTGGAGACGATCTCGGTTCAACTTTTTCTCTTTCATCCTTCGGTTCTGGAACCAAATCTTCACTTGTCGGTCTGTAAGACTGAGCATTCTTGACAACTGCAGACGTTTCTCTTTGTTTATGTACACATTGAAAAAAAATTCTCGTTCAAGTTCTCGGATCTGGTATTTCGAATATGGGCATCTCTTTTTTCTGGACTTTGTTGCACCTACAAAAAGAAACGCAACTTGATTATTTCACAATGAATTAGATCTCTAACTCAGATGTTTCTGCAGATGGAATGAAAAGTTCGAGTCTATCCGACACTTTTTTCCCACACAAAACTATTGTTTAATCTACACTATACACATACAAAAAACACTCGGAGAAACGAAAGTATGTATACATGGGCAATAAAACGACACAAACACTGCCACATGAAATATACACATGCACGCAAACGGCCCACACGCGCACGCACACACACTTCACGTCCAAACGCACGCACGCACGCGCACATGAGTAACCCGTAGGTGTATTTTCAATTCGATTAAAGTGTTTGGCTTTTAAGTTCAAATCTTTTGTAATAATGTTGCATAACATTAAAACAAGCAACAGGCTAAAGAATTCTAAAATAAGATCTTTCTGTCTGAGAAAGTCTCTCGATTCGCATCGCGGCGGTCATTTCAGTCTTTACAACAGTTCATAATGTTTTGTGTGTGTGTGTGTGTGTGTGTGTGTGTGTGTATATATATATATATATATATATATATATATATATATATATACACACACACATATATATATATATAGGCTATATAAATATACACACATAGGCTATAGATAATCCGACGAAAACGCCTTCCCCATAGTAAATATTTTTACGACTGCAAACAGAATCTTACAAGCTATATAAAAACTTTTGCATGCTTATAAAGGGGCGCATAAAAGCTAACCGACAAAGTAATAGGGTAGACTGAACCACCGTTAAACGCGTGAACCTACTTGAGCCGTTGTTCTTCTCTTCATCGCAGGTTGATATTAAGGATTCCTCCTCCATGGTTTCTGTAGGGTCTTGTTTGGTCTGCTCCGCGCTATCTGAAGACACATTACATGCAGCATCTCCGGGGACACTTGTATCTGGCTTTTGTTCGGACTGCTCAGGGTTGGGCTTCTCGGAGTTAGCAGTCTCAAAAAACTGATCAAATCCTTGTGGAAGTACCCCATTTCGGCCGACGTTGGTGAAGAAATTGCACGAGGAGTTAGTACCACCGTGATGGCTATACATGGAATCGTTTTTAAAAATAATTTCCGCTCTGTTTGTTGACTGTAGGAGATCTCGGTGCATTATCTCCTCCGTTGAATAGTACGAAGCGTAATTGCCCCTGTAATGCCATTTGCTCGGATGATCCAGTCCATAGTCCCTGAAAGTCACTTCACGAACAGGTTGGACTTGCGCTATGTTCGAAGAATAGGGGAAATTTACTTGACACGACGTTGTTTGCGGTAAAAACGATGAGACTGACGAGAAATCTGGAACATAGTATGGTAAATACATATTAGATGCACAGTTGCTGCGATCATCGTAGTCGGTCATTGCTCGCTTTAGCCTTAGAGAGGAAAAACCGTCAGCTTGACTGTTAAACTTTGCCCATCTATTGCACCATATGCGTGTGGATAGGACTAGTGAGGAAGAAAAAATCGGAAACGTACGCTGACGTGCAATTCATCTTGATCGATTCTTGAGGTAATTGTGTCATGTGATCCGGTAAAAAAAAATTACCATATATCAATATCAGTCATTAAGTGAGCGACTCATAGGTAACCGCATGAGGCAGGTCATTGGTTGCCTACATTTTTTGAAACTCCCATGTTGATTCCCCCGTGTGTATTACAAGGCATTAGTAAACAATCATAGAAATACTACGTCAAACGTTGTTTAAAATAAAAGTTAATTGAAGGACCTTCATCACAACGTTATTTCAAATGTAACACATTAATTTGTATTATTACTTAATTGCTTTTTTTTAATAGGATTCCCAACCAGTTAGTCTCACGGCCGAAAGAAAACTGACTATTGAAGCAAACTGCAATGTTTTTAGATTCTCTTTCTATATCCAGAAAGTGAGATTTAAGGATGAAAATGCAAGATTCATTGTTAAACACGTTTTATACGCATGTGTGTTATTATCAGGATTGTTGCATCTCTTTTCTAAACCTGTGCTATTTTACTGAAATTATAGAACAAAATCATGTTATACCTTAGACTAGATACATGCCAAAGAAAATTATGAAAAAGAGAAAGGAAAAGGGAAAATAAGTGGGAAAAAAAGATCTGGAAGGTGACAGAAACTGACAGAAACGTAACGCAGTTCACTAAATATATGTTGTGATGTCAACGAAAACAGATTTTCTGTTTATTCTACACTGAAAGTACAAATTTAGTCACAATGTAAACATTGTACAAGAATGCATTTCCAAAAAAACGACAAAGGGCAATGTATAATAAAGAGTAATAACATTTAGAACTGTACCTTTCTGTTTTAGCCTGAAGTAAAGATTTAGTCCGATTATGTATTCCAGTAGTAAAGCTTAAAGATTTAAATAAAATTCTTCGACATATAGTTACCGAAAGGAAGAGATACACCGATTCACACTGCCAAGTACAAAACAACTGTTCTGGCTTTGAACGTCTGTAGTCTGAGACGATGCAGCCGGCAATCACCAATAACCGTCAGCCAAATCACTTTATTGCACAGACAAAAGGATGTGCTGTGGTGTAGTGTCCTGGGTGGAGGTAAAAAGTGACTGCTATATTCCTACCGAGAGACTATGAAAACTACAAATAAACAGTTTTAGTTTTCTCCAGATATCTACATTTCTCATATCAATAGCCTACTATGAGACACACAACTGGCGTTGTTAAGCTTATGAAAACAAATAAACAACCAGCGTTGTGTTATTTTTGTACAACCTGATGTATTTTAAATCTGTTTTATTTATTTATTTATTTATTTTTTAAATCTGGTAACATGTTTGGTAACATCTATGGTTTAAATCTGGTGACCTAAAGACCATAATGTTATTTTTAGTTAATTTAAGCACAGCTAGTGGATTCGAAATGAGAAGTTAATGTGCGCGTTACCATTCCACAAGAAACATCTTATTTAATTTCCATAGATATATAACGTAATTTTCGTAAATAGAAAGTTAGCTGTATCGCGAAGGGAGAGCTTAATCTTGTGCGATCCATACTATTTAAGACTTTTTTTCATTTGTTGCTTTTTTGTTCTATGTAGAACCCAAAGTGTTAGAGCCCAACAAAATATGAATCTGTTTACTAGTCGATGTCCAAAGATTTTTTTAACAACAGATAAAACAATCTTCGCAATAATATGAAGCCAACTTTACGTTTGCTTCATATTACCTTACTTGTATTAGGTTAATTGTATTAAGTGCACTTAATAACATGTTAGCGCATCAAAAAAGTTATGTCACGCGTTTAACCTTATATGAGAGCTCAAAATTGCTTCTTGCAAACTTCTTTTATTTTTTTTAATGTGCAAAGTATTGTTAGTAGAAATAAAGTCAGTGCAAGAAAGCCACTAACTTGACCTTAACTTTGTATTGGCGCCCCCAGTTTCTCCAGCGGCCGCAGCACGTCTGTCAGGGCGCTTATAAAATTAAACTCCGCTTGTTTCTTGCTTCTTCAGTCTTTTACTGATCACCTTTAAAGGAAGTATCATGACAAATAACTTGGACCAAACTTACCTTTGTATTATTAATTGATTGATTGATTGATTCAATCATTCATTCATTTATTCATTCATTCATTAGTAGAAAATATTTATTTTAAATTAAAATAATGATAATACTTGATATTAATGAAAATACTAATACACATTTGGTGGAAGATAGTGCTGTGCAACCATGCGTTTTTCATGAGTTTAGTCTGCAGAGAGTAAAGAAAATGCTAGGTAAATATATAGGCCTTATATAAGTAAATATTTATTTATATGGTTTTATTTACTTTTTTTTTTTTGTTAAACTACTCTTAAATTATTAATCAAAATTTTCATGTAGGCTATTTCACACCTATAGTATACTATACTTGTACCACATTGTTTACCAATGTACCTTGCAGATAAACAGAACGTGAAGTATATGGAAAACATATTGTGGTATAGAATCTGTGCATTAAAAAGGTGGAATTACAAAGCATATAATACATGGGATTATCAATATATCCTTGTGTCACAAGGGTTGTCATGCTGGTATTAAAATATTGGCTATTTTTTCGTATAGACGAGTTTTGTATACGCGCATGCAACTAAACATTAAACTAATACCTCTTTACCTGTTCCGTGTACTCTCTTTTCAAATTATCCCAATGGATAATCAACAAGTTCATTTGTAGAAATACGAACATTTGGCCGCAATTTCCTTATTTCTTAAAGGAAACATAAAAGAGCTAAATTAATAACTAATTTTACATTGTGTAAGTCTACACTACATTTCTGTAAACATACTGTTTCCCTTTTACATATACACCCTTAATGCATAAACAGTTACAGCACTTAGTTTTCTATTCAAATTCCGAGTTTAATTCGATTATAAATAATTAAGAAAATATAAAATAATAGAGATTCACAGAAGAAAGATCAAACTTGAGCTTGGACTTTATTAGCGCATTTTTGAACCACCCACTGAATTAAAACAGACAAATATTGCACAAGAATGCAGAAGTTTAATATAATGCAGAATTTACAGAACACTTAATAAATATTACATATAACATGTTTGATTAAAAACGCAAAAAAAAAAAAAAAAAAAGGCAAAATGTACGTTCAGATCGCAAGATACAAATTAGGTTTTCTCAAAATGATTACAACGTCTGAAAATGTAATGACTCCCAGTTAGATGTTAGCTGCCCAGTGTAGTTTTAAATGATGCCAGAATGTATGTCATGAATCCAATATACACGTGTCTACTCTAAATTTTGCTGCTGTTCTAAACTACAAAGCATTCATTTTAGGCTATATAGCAAGCTAACATTACAACTTTGGAATTATCGCTTTTCCACCAAAAACATACACCAGACACATACATAATGCAGCGACTCAATAAATATCAATCACAAAATATTCAGCTTGCATATTAAATTACATTTCATGGGTGTTCGGGAGAAAATCGTTTCCATAGCTTAGTTTGGTGGACATTCAAGAAAAGTCTCTTGTATGAATGATGTCACCACCTGAAAACAAACCCTTAAATTGTTGGGGAGAAAAAAACAAACAAACAAACAACAATCTTAGTATATAGTGAAGGTATGGTCGCGCATCATAAGTCTCTTTTTCTTCATCCTGCGATTCTGAAACCAGATTTTCACTTGCTGATCACTTAGTTCCAGTCTGTCCGAAAGCTCCTTTCGTTTCTGTCGGTTTATAAATTCGTTTATCATAAATTCGTGCTCCAGTTCGGCTAACTGTGGCTTCGTGTAAGGTTTTCTCTTTTTTCTTGATCTCACCTGTGAGGGACACCACGGTAGTCCTGGGGAGGAGAAAAAACAAACAAACAGTACTCTCGTCAACATTCATTCATGTCACTGAATCAGTATAAAGACTTTAACCCTTAAAGACAACCACAACTCTGATGACCCATTTAAAATGCTATATCGTGGAATGAGACAGTATCATTCAAAATATGTCTAAAAACAAACTAGTTCTGAAAAATAAAGAGTGGCAAATTCAAATGGCTGAAATGGCTTGTCTATAACTGAACAAAGCAAACATCTCACACAATAAGCGCAAGTCTACATAGTAAAATCCACTTAAAATCAAGGTCAGAGAATGACATCTAGTCTGGGTCAAGGAAGAAGTTGCGTACCATCGGAGAAGGCTGACCTAATAGTCTGGGTGCTCACTGATGGTTGGAATGGAGCGCTGGAGCTGACAGACGGCTTTGAACCATCGGTCACTGGCTGGTCAATGGAGTTCAGTTCAATCTGTGCAACCCTGTTCTGCTGTCGCCTTTCCAAGTTTGAAACTTCGTTGCTGACAGAGCTCTGCTCTCCTGCGTAAGCTGCATTAGGTCGACCTGGCTCCTCTGGTTTGTGGCTGACATCTTGGAAGTAGTACCTCCCGGATTCCTCCAGTGAGCCCTTTTTGTGAGTGTTGAGGCTAGCGCTCACAGCGGCTGAATTGCTAAAAAACGGCTGAGAGTAGCCACTGTAGGCGCGGCTCTGGGCCGGAGTAGTGCACGAATTTGGAGAACTCCACGGGAGCGAGCACACCTCACTTCTACTGTAGGACATCTGTGGAAGCCCAGATAGATGGACCCCATTGCCTCGCAGGTTTTGGAGGTACAGGGAGTCGGGAGAGTGGAAATTCAAAAGGGGAGCAACATAGCCAGAACTAAGAAGATTGTGCTCGCACATTTCTGACGAGCTTGCCCGAACGCTTCTTAAAACCGTTTTTAGTTACCCCTAAAGAATACGAGCAAGGTAATTGTTGATTTGTTAATGCACCATCACGTGATATGCAAAGTAATATGTTTAGCCACGCCCATGTGACAGTAGCGCTGCAAAGTCAGAAAGAAAAGCATATAAGATAGACAGCTTTTGCAGATATCCCTTTGGCCTTCATTTAATTTCTTGTTTATTTATTTAAAATGCATTTTGCTATAGGCTACTGTAAAAGGTAGTCTTTAATGCATGCTTCACTATTTTTGTGAAATATGGCTATTGTAAAACCACATATTTAAAGAATAGTGTTTGAAACTATTCATTAGTAACTTTAAATACATAAACCCGTTCTGTTAAAGTAGAACTTCCTGTAAAGCTGCTTCTAAACAATGTGTATTGTGAAAAGCGCTGTACAAATAAATATTCAATTGTTAACCGACCGCTATAATTTGTCTAAAAATGCGGTGGAATAACACACACACACACACACACACACACACACACACACACACACACACACGCTATTCATATATTTGTAATGAAAAAAAAAAAAAAAACATTACAATGCTGCATTTATGATGAAATGACTACATGGACTTTGAAAAGAGCTGCGTTTGTGTTTTATTTTGTAAACACAATTGCCAAATTTTCTATATATTGTAATCATCATGATCACAACTTGTAATAACTGCTTTGATGAGATCATTGTTTAAAATAACACATGATGTTAGTTAACTGCATGATTTGTATTATCTCAGAACTGTACATTTCTGACATATGGACATTAATTTGACACAGTCACCTCTGATAACAGATTACTCTGAATTGTAGAAACATGCATTTTCCATAAAGCTGCTTTGAAACGATATGTAGGCTATTGTGTAAACCGCTATACAAATAAATGTGATTTAAACACTGGGATAAAGCCAAATTGGGCTTGTAATGCATATAAAAAGTATACAGTTTTTAAAAGTATAACTTTGAAATGCCATCTGTAAACGTTAAGCTCACATACACATTTTTTGTGTAAACGAAAAAGGTTTTGATATTTTATGAGCAATGATTAAAATTTTAAACCTTGATACATTATACAAGCTATATTTAGCTACTAAATCAATTATTTTTTAATATTTCGTTATTGATTGTCTTATATCTAAATTCGCTTAAAAATGTTTTTGGGAAAAACATTTAAGTCGATTGTATATACATTGAGATGCCGAGCTATCGGTGCAAGAAATTAAACTTAGATGTCGTCGGATAATCTTTGTTGCCGGTTTCTTAAATTGTTGGTCAGGGTATGCAAGTCATATTTTATCTTACCTCCAAAAGGTTGTCCAGATGATCCAAAACACGTTTTAAAGAAAGTGCACATATGCACGTACAGGGAAAATGACTATTGTAAAAAGGCAATTTCCGGAAAGAGTGGCAACAGTACAACCTCCCACTTTTTACGAGTCCAGTAAATTCATGAAAACCTTTTAAATGAGATTGCTTTAGACTGTTTCACATTCTGTTGCGTGTTGACAACACAAAACTCTCATCCGTTCCTTAAAAAACAACCCTAAAAAATGTTTAGCCTACATGAAAAGGATATGGTAGTCCATCAGTAGTTCAAGGTCAAAGTCCAGACGCAGATTTACCAAAAACAAGTCCAAGTGCATTTAATTAGAAAGCTACAGTCTAATAGTTGACTACGTCTAATTCATTTAAAAATTGTCATAAATAACCAGGCAGATACTTTGAAACAGCGTCGTTTTTAACAGCTGAAATCAGCATGACAGATAACTATAAACATTTTCTTTAAAAGTTTAAGCGCCGTCGTTGTTAAACCCTTTGTACGAATTCGCCAACCAGTTCGGCAAAACATAAAACAGTTAGCAATTGTCAGTAGTGTGTTGAGACTTCTCAGCCCACCGAGGGAAGTGTTTTCTGACCAGACGAAATGGTGAATGCCACGTGAATGCCCCAATTGTGACAGATTACCTTTATATTACATATTTCTTCAGAACTCACAGCGCCATCTTCTCTTTTAAATGGTCATAGCTGTGGAAATAATTCTCAAAATGCTATAGTTTTTCAATACAAAGGTAAATTCTTGAATTATAAATGATCTTATTGCAAGGCACATGCTAACCGATAGATGGCGACGCAGCTTCATGAATTTGTGGTATTATTCATGAGACCTATTTTGCAGTCAAGGTTTAGTTTGACAATGTGTCTCAAGGACACTGAGAAGACCCAGTTTCAAAAGAAGATGATTAAGATATTTTTAAAAATGAAATTATATTTAAAAGGCAACAAATAAAGTTTGTGATTTGTATTTTTCTGCTAACGGTCTCTCTTTTTTTTTTTTTTTTTTTGCTTTTCGAAGTAAAAAACAACAACCAATAATTGATTTTCAATCAATCAATAAAACAACCATTTTATTTTGTGGGCTGCTCAATCAAAATAATAACTGTGAATCTAAATATCGTGCTTAATAATAGCCTATTTTACTCTTCGCATGAACTTATTTGTCCAAATTACACCAATTGCAAGTCTCAACAGTTGTGAAATTTATGCCATTAAGAATATCAATCCTCTACTGAGATTCATTAGTTATACTCAGGCCTATAGAGGTCTATACTGTCAAACACTAAATTCAAGCCAATCACGTGGCATAGACTGGGAAAGCACTTTTTGACAAATGCTTCATTCTTAAGTGTAGCTGCAGTAACTGTGCAATGACAATAAACAAAATAAAGTACATGCCTTACGAAAATTAACCATGGTTTTGTCATAGTAAAACTATGTTTTTTGGCATATTGAATACCATTTGTATAACCACAACAAAACCACAGTTAAACTATGGTTTGTGTAGCAAAACCATGGTTAGCTCGTGGTTGCCATGGAATAACTACAAGAACCATGTTTTTTATTTTTTTATTTTTTTATTTTTTTTATTCAAACCATGGTTAATTTTCGTAAGGTATATCTCCCCGATTAATGCAAAAGCAAGATGAAATATAAATTCATTATCGAAAGACTGCGGCTTTCATGTTATTAACGCTATACTTAGTGCTACTGGAAAACCTGGTCGTAGCCAACTTAAAATTAACTAAATCTGTTCACGATATTATGATTCTATCTGCAGTATAGAACAATCTCTACTTGTAGAGGGATAAAGAGGACACCGACAAACAAATGATTTTCCCCATCTAATAACGTGAAGTATTACACATGAAACTTGTTTTGTTTTTGTTTTTTTCCACCAGTTTATTTACTTCAGTGTTACATTCTAGATTTTCCCCATAAAACTCTGGTAATATAAACAACTATGGTACACAATCTGCACTCAAAGAAAACGAATCTGAGAATATAAGTTTTGAAAGCATGGAAAGAGGTCTGGAATACAGCGTTTAGGCTACTACTGCTACATAATGAAAAAAAAAAAAAATGGTTTAACAATATTTAAATTAAAAAAACAAAAAACAAAAAAAAAAACCTGAATCTGAAACTACTGAAATAAATTGACCATCTTAACACTCTTGCAGCAAACCTGGACATGCGAGTTCATCTAAATATTTAAACAAGATATAAATAATAGCCCTAACTAAAGAGAACAAAGCGCTTATCTCTATGTAAATCAGCAATTTTATGAATTAATCTTTAACAGGATTAAAATTCTTTTAGGTCCTCAGGTCTCTTCTTATCCTTGACTCGACGGTTTTGAAACCATATAGTTACTTGTCTTTCAGACAGGCTGGTAGAAGCAGCAATCCGCCGTCTCTTCTCCTTGGTAATGAACTTAGTGTTGGTGTATTCACGCTCGAGTTCTTCCAGCTGCAGTTTTGTGTAAGGAACCCGTTTCTTTCTCCCGCGCTGACAGACTGAAACCGCTGTTGCCTCTGAGGAAATAAAAACCATTTTATTCAAGCAATCTTCTGTTGCAAGACCTTTTCATTATTCCAAAATTAACAATGATGTAACATCGCAATTTACTTTAACGTCGTTGCAACCTACGCATGTGTAATCTCGTGCAATGTATAGGCTATGCCAAAATGAGTTTTGGCGTGCATATGATACGCATTTAAGAGCGTCATGTAAATCTACATTAAAAAAAAAAAAAAAACCTTTAAAAGAACGCCTTTGCTGCAAACGTAATATTTTAATTTCTGTCGTGATTCATTTCAGATTAGCATACTAAATCTGTTCTTATGGTTTTAAGGATTCATTTATTTAATTATCTTGCTACTGACAAGATTTTGACATTTCATAGGGCGATGCCAAAAGCGTTTAGCGTGTACCGTAAAAGATGAGAAATAATATGTTTTAAATCGAGGGTATCCTCTGTCAATGAACACAAGATGAGAAAATCTCTTGATCCTTCTATCAGAGAATTTTTGCGTGATTTGTGCCTCTTATGTGTCCAGAAAAAAAGCTCTTTATACTCAACTAATGAAGAGAGGCGAGGAGTGATTCACAGAGCAGAACTCAAGCCTTACCTGCTAATGATGGTTTCCAGATATGCGGGCTCTGCGTCTGGTCTCTGGAGCAATAAAGTTGACTGCTGCAATTGTTTGACCAGTCCCATGGCTGGTGGTCTTCCATTGACAAATAAGTCTCATGTCTAGGATATCCGGTCAATGTTCTATGAACTACAGGTAAATCAATATAGGCAGGGGTTCTTGAGTAGGAATAACCTTGGTAAAGAGCGAACTCCTTAAACCAGCTGGAGGCATCAGCATAATCCACGGGTTTACTGGCATACTGTCCATTCGCATTTTGTTTCACCACACTAGGCGGAAACACGGCGTTCTGTGGTACTTTGCAGCCATAACAACTGTTTCCGAAATTACATCCATAAGTGACTGAGGAACTTGTGCCAATATGGGCTGGAAAAGAAACGTAAGGAGTAAGAGACTCGGAGTTTATAGAAGTCGGCCGTTCCGCTGAAGAGAACACGGGAGTTCCTGACGCAGACCGGCTTGAGTGCGCCCCGAAGGCAGACGGGTAAAAACTTTTAAACTCCTCATCTAACCCCCCTAGTACTTCCATATTTACTTGCAGACAGTGTAGGCTTTATGGTTTGTAATTTAACTCATCGTCTGTTATGGATTCAAACCCAAGAAAACTGTTAGCGGAGAACAATCTCCGTTGACAGTTACGCTTTTATGTTTATTTTCCGGACAAATTGCATAGGTCAGATAACTAGTACCTGATTGGATAGTTGTCACCATGTGACATGCAAATAGTTAAGCTGAACTTGGACTACACCACAATGTAGTTTTCAGTTGTCTATGAGTAAGCCTGGTTTAAGGAAGCATTTTAACAAGTTTTAGATAACTTTTCGGTTTTCTTTCTACGTTTATTTGATATATTTGAAGCCTATTAAATTACAATCAAATGCTTACTTATGCAGAACAGCAGTGGAAATGTCTCATATAAGACCTGCATAAATAAACATTATGGTCTGTCTATATTAGGCAACCAAATTATTTTTTATGTGATTTTAGTGTGTGCATGTGTATATAAAAGGCAGCATTTATTTGATCAAATACAGTAAAACAGTGATATTGAGATTATTATATTATAATATATAATTATATATTATTACAGTTAAAACTCTTCTATCGTGACATATTTTAAAATCTATGTTTATTCTTGTGATTTTTCAGCATCATTACTCCAGCCTTCGGTGTCACATGATCCTTCAGAAATCATTCTAATACACTGCAAAAAAAAAAAAAAAAAAAAAAAATTGTTGGTTTAACTTAAAAAAGTAAGTTACCTAGTTGCCTTAACATTGTGAGTCATTGAAATTAAAATTAAAAATTTGAGTTAATACAAAGAAGGCGATTGATTTAATCAACAGAAACTCAAAATATTATGTTATCTGAACCCCATTAATTATTTAAGTTGATTTGACTTAAGAAAAAATGTTGTGATAACAAATCATGAAAATATTTTTTTTACAGTGATTTGCTGCTCAAGAAACATGTATTATTATCATCAATGTTGAAACAGTTGTGCTGCTTTATTATTTATTTATTTATTTGTTTGTTTGTTTGTTTGTTTGTTTGTTTGTTTGGAAACCATAATACATTTTCTTCTGGTTTCTTTGATAAATAGAAAATTCAAAAGAACAGCGTTTATTTGAAGTAGAAATTAAATGTCTTTACTTGATCAATTTAATGCTTCTTCGCTAAATAAAAGTATTAATTTCTTTCAAAAAACTTACTGATCTTAGCGATACGCGTGATAGGCAATCTGCTGTAATATATTTTAATCACTAGGTGGCTCTGTAGAAAAGAAGTAAGGTGTGCCACTTTTAGAGAGAGAGAGAGAGAGAGAGAGAGAGAGAGAGAGAGAGAGAGAGAGAGAGAGAGAAATGGGGAAAACACTGCAAATTATTAGCATTTTCATACCTGCAGGGCTCCAAGTGTTGTGTTGACGGTAGGGATAATTTTGTGGAGCGCCCTTGAGTGTCAGTGAGGAAGATGTCGAGTGTGCTGCACAACACATAGGCTAACTGATTTCCATGCACGCCAACAAGTTTATTTTGTTTCCCAAACTGCAAAAGTATTAAGTGTAAATGCAATTTTGTGGTTGCCCTGTACTTGAGCATTCAATTCCTCAAGAACACTCAGTCCTATTATTCCTTCTACGATTTACTTGAGCTTACCATTGCTTTTGGGATTTTGTGTGAGAGCCCCATTGTGAAACACCTGTGAGCCGCTCAAAAGCACAATTAGAGCCGGAAGGGAAACCAGACAACCTGCAGTTTTTTTTTTTTTTTTCTGTAGCGCCCTCACAAGAAGCCTGTAGTTTGTTGACATACCACAGCAGTAAAGCTGGCTGTAAAAGAACGATGGAACATACCTTTCACAATGCGAATTGTTACTCTGCGATGGCTGCGTTTAATTCAAATCGTGTGATATTCGTAGGTTACTTAAAATTTCTCACTCTAAATGCTGCCCGACGCTTGAATGACGTTTTCACCCAAAAACAATACACAATCCTGGTGTAGGCATAAGGACATTACAATTTTGAAGCATTTTTACATTTCCTCTTTTCCATTCAGGGACAGTTCATCTCTAAAGTTGAACTATGCCTAAAATCAGATCATATGACAGCGCTCTCAAGGCCTTTAAGTTCAGAAGTAATGTGGTTATGTTGCCTGTCTTTATGGTGCACAGTTTACATTGTTTACGTTTATTGTAGCTATGTAAGTTTTTTTTTTTTTTTTTTTTTTCCTTCTCCATTTGCCCAACATTTCATGTTATAAAAGATGAAGTGCTTCGCACAGGCTATTTAAGACAGTACTGGCTAACTCGACGACAAATGCTAGACATATAGGCTATATGCTAAGGGGGGCTTAGCAGAGAAGTTAAACGCTGCCTTCACGTGCTCTCAGAATTATAGTAAATACGAGGTAAAAATGCACGTGAACGCCCTCCCATTTCGAAACGTGAAGGCAGCATAAATCAGGCTTTAGACATATCATTTTCGCTGAACACCTCACCTTTACAGATCTTTGAATCAACGGTTTACTGAAGCCTGGCGACTGACAGTCCCACAGCAGGAACGGGTAAATAAAGGGTGGCTAAATGAAAACTATTGTGAACTAAACAAACCGCTCACACCGAACGCGTTTGTAGCCTACTTTTAAAAATGGGAATACAATGGAAAGGAGCTCTGGGTCTGGAGACGCGTTTTTAACTTTGAAAAAGCAGATGATGCGCGCAAAACACCACTTGGCTAGAAGAATATATATTAAAATAATTTATTTTAAACTTATTATTTGATGTGAATCCAAACTAGCTAGCCTACTCACCAATAGCAAATTTCAAGTGGACGACAGGTTATGTCTCTTCGTTATCTTCTAGCTATTCAGAGTCTGAGATGAGTCCGCGTTTTTTTTTTTTTTTTTTTAATTAAATAGCGCTCCATTATGATCGCTGTAGTGCGGCCTAATTGGCCCTTGCCATGAGTTTGATTGACAGTCGATCTAAGCAATCATAATGCCTAATTCTCCATTTTGTCGGACAAAGTAGTCAGGGTAGTTAGCAGATTAAGGTAGGTGGACTTGAAAAATGGTGTGTACTGACGTCTTTCCGCGATTGAAACAACATTCCTTATGATGTTCATTCATGTTTATTTGATGCTATAAATGAGCTAGTAGGAAGATGAATGGTTCACGAGCCGCTTGAACTGAGGCGCTACAGCGATCTGCCACGACACATTAAAGGTGCTTTATGTAAGTTTTGGACTGTACTAAAGCATAAAAATACCATAATATGTTTGCAGATATTTATTAAACATGCTGAGTTCACATACTCTTTTCTCTGAAATTGCTACAGCCAGTTATTTTACTTTGAAATTTGCATTCTGTGTCAGAATTTCTGTTTTTGTTTTGGTCTGTGCAAGACCGCACGTTGCCAATTTACCCAATAGTATTTTGCCACCTGGGGTTGCCAGTTGGCAGAAAACACATGCAGCGAATTGCAGCCATCTGAAGCCAGCGAACAAACTGGGTCAGAGATTGCAGATTCTACCCGACCTAAAAAGCCTCTGCATCTATCTAAAAATCTCTATGAACGGGAGCATATAAAAACACGATATCAACTCATCATAAATCAATAAATCAACTAATTATCTTACAGTGTGTAAGTCTCCTCTTCTTCCAATTTCAATTGTGTTCCCTTCTGTCTTCAAACTGGCAACCCGTGTGAGAGTCGAGTGAGGAGGAGGGGGCGGGGCAAACAATATTTTGAATTTGGACTGCAGTACCCATTTCAACCACTAGCTGTCATTCTTACATAAAGCACCTTTAAAGAGCCACAAAATGGTATTTATTGTTTAAATTTCTTTAAATATGACAAAATTTGAGACTTTGTTTCATATCAAAAGTAACCTGCTCTGTCTTGTCTGTCGACGTGTTGTCAGTGTCTTCTTTGCTCCGCAATGTTTTTTTCACTGTGTGAGAACATGATGTGTGGCATGGCCTGTCGGACGTAGCAACAGTAACTAAAGGGGGCGGGTCTTTGCGAACGGTCAATTGACTTCTCCCCCAGCAACACAAGTGTTTATGCATATGCACATTAAAACATGTTTTCACCTTTTTAATATTTTTTTTAGGTTTTTAATTATTTTTATTTTCAGCGAAAGAGACACTGAAAGTAAAAAAAGAAATAAAAAATCAAGAGAGTAATTATTCTGTGGGCACACATAAAGCGGCCTCTCAAACAGCTGTTTGATTTCTTTTTTTATTTCTTTTTCGCGGCTTGTTGTGTCAAATGCACACAAAAATACTGTCACAATGTCCTTCTTGCCGAGTATTCACATAAACACAGTAGGTTGTCCTACGTTAATGTAAAGAATTCGCACATGTAACAGAGTAGGCTTGTTCGACTTGAAGCGGCGCTGCACAGACCGATCGATGTATGACATCAAAGTACTGCGAGAGCTATTCAAAAGCATAGGGAGCCGTCTGCTCTCTAATCGCTCTTATTGAAACCAAGCCCAGATTACAACTCGTTGTGGAATGTGCCTATTTATTACATCATAGATGGGTGAAAGACCATCTCTGCAGGAGGAGAAAAATGCCCACTTCTACATCGTTACTACTGTAGCCCCGCCCACTGATTCACGCATGACCAGTAGTAGGTAAATAACAGACACGTCATGTGATGCTAACACTGGATCGAGCAACTAAGCAATAAACATTCCTTTGAAGAGTGTAAAATGTTGTGCAGTGCCATGTTGTGGAAAAACACAGCTGCTTTGGATTTGCAGAGAGCCTGAAATTAAAAAAATGCTGTGCCTTCTATATTGGATCCGACGGGAATGACGCAACACACTTATGTGAGTAAAAAAGTTTTTACTGTGTCACTATTGCTTTGTTACAGATCGTTTGATATTTACGGATTATGTGTACATGTCTAACCAAAATCACCAGTGACCAGTGATTTCTGATATGCAATGATTCATGTTGGCCTACAGTCAGATGTTCTTTGTCTCAAAATCATTTATTGTCAGTAAATCAAACCAGTGACTAAACGGTCAATTTCATATTGTTTCTCTTGGTAGGATGAAAATAATGTGTTATTTAAACTGTGATTAAATTATATATAGAAAGCGATCAAAGAACTTTCCCTTTACAATCGCTGCTGTCAATCAAACAGTGTGCGCTGGAGCTGTCAAACAACACAAGTTTATCAGTGACTCAGTTCTGAACTCTCGCCAAAACTCCTGTTAAAATCAATGACATGTTTGCATTGTTAGTTATGATGAATAGTGCCTATAGCCTATAGTGATATAACTAGAGTTTTATACATGGGGTGGCCAAAGCTACTTCACAGGGTTCATAGAACTTTGTGTGTAACCTTAACCTGACATCAAGAGCATGAATGAATTCTGTGATAGCTGATTACAGGTAGAAGTGATAATTCTTGTAACCACAAGTTCTTCAGTGTCAATAAGTATTAGTTTTCATGTGACGTCACACCCTTATTGAAAAACAAGGCTTTCCTCCATTCCGCCCACCAGTTATTTTTTACCAGGTTTGTACTAATGCAGTAAGACAGTGATATTAAAAGACCAAATTCAGTATATACCTTATCGATGATGCATATATGTACAGGCAAGCAGATGAACCCAGAATATAAACACAATGCACAGTTTCTTGTTAAACGTTTTTTCCATAGTAAACCATTATAAAGAAAAGTTTAACCATTTAGTGTGTGGACTCATATTCTGGGCTTATCTGCTCATCTGTATATAATATGCATCAACAGTAAGGTGCATACTGAATTTTATCTGTTAATGTCACCGGTTTAGTACATTAAGGCACTTTAAGTGTTTTTCACCTTAAGCGTTTTAAAATTTCCCACTGTTTTAGTGATTGAAACACTGCATCAGGTGCTGTATATGGATCACAAGTGCCCAAAACCTGCATTTTGTTCACATATTCTTCTTTTGAGAGGTGATCGAATATTTGTGGCTTAAAACAGAAGGAAAATTGACAGGCCTGTGCTGCAGTTCTATGGATGTTTTGCCCTCCAGGTCTCCGTGCAAGTCACATGACTGAAAACTATGAATTACGACCAACTATGAATTATGAGATCCACCAATCAGAGGTTCCAGAATCTCAATTATTATTTTTTTTTGTTGATTGGTTAAAATTAATGGAGAATATCTCAGGTTTTTATGTGGTTGCTCTGCCTTTCCTGTGGGTGCTCGGGAGCGCCTTTGGTCTGTGGAGAGTGAGTGTTATGTGCGTGGAGAGGGAAAGCACGGTGTAGGCATGACAGTGAGAGGTGATGAGGAGGAAGTGATACTTGAAACGTGGGAGTGATGTGGTGGAAGTCTGAGCCAGTATGTGACTGCATTCACTTGTTCAGTGACCAATATTCACAGTAAGTATGTGATCCATATGCAGTATTCTTTTTCAGTGTCCATGTTAACAGGGTAGAGCTTTCACACTGCACATGGATACAGCCCATCAATACATTCCAGAAGCAATGCAAATACAGCAGTGCGTGAGAGCTGCCAGAATCAGATACCATGTGTAGAGAGCCATATCTTCTGCCAAGGTTAGTACAATGTTGAATTGGATCTCCAGGCATTCCTCTGATGCCGAACTGCTTGTTGGAGGTGAACATATGTTTAGTCCCAGACCCTCTTGCTCTTCTCGAACCAGTGAGTCACAGCTGGAACCTAAACAGCTCTTCTGACCAGGGAAAAAGGGGGCAGCTGAAAGCCGAGTACATACTGAAATAGTGTTAGGCTGGTGAAGGGGGTACTCGGCTCAAGTTAGTAAAGTCAGGCCTTCCAACTGCCCTCAAGGTCCTCAATTCATGGCACGACTGTGGAAGGCCTTCCCTCCTGGATGTAACAAGAAACCTCTCCTCCAGCTGTGCTGATGTTCGTGGCAAGAATCTCTTGGATCTCCCTTTCCATCTGACTGTTTGTCTGAAGGTGGTATCTAGAGGAGAGGTATGTTGTGAACCCATGAGGGGAAGGCCTTTCGCACTCGTGCCAGGACCTCAAGGGCAGTGGGACGGCCCTTCAATGGAACCAAATGACACACTTTTGAGAATGGATTTACGGCCTCCAGCACACATGCAAAATCCTTTTGAGATGGCAAGATCAGTAAGAAAATCCACTCCTAGTTGTAGCCAGGGGTCACGAGTAATGGACAGAGGAATAAGTTTCCAAGCTGGAAAATGATGGTGGGACTTGCAGGACTGGTCTTGCTGGAGCAAGATGGTCTGGTAAATGCCAGGGTGACCAGAAAAGTGAACAGAGTCTATTAGAGTGAGTCTGATTGATGAGGGGCACCCTGTGAAGCAGGCTTTGCAATGAAGGTTTCCACAAGTATATTGTCCAGAGTCCATTGGATGGGGCCCATGATGGCTGAGGAAGGTAGGATGGACTTGGGCTTGGAATGGAGAGAGTTGCATAAATATGTGAGAGGACATCTGCTTTGGTGTTCTTGGACCCTGGAAGGTAAGTAACAGCGAAATCAAATTGCTTGGAAAAAAAGAGCCCACCGGGCCTTGTGGATGTTCAGTCATCTGGCTTCCCATAGGTACTCCAGGTGGTGGTGATCAGAAATGCATGGGATCCCTCAAACTAGTGACACCACTTTTTCAGCACCAGCTGATGGCTAGCTGCTCCCAGTTGCCAATATCAAAGTTCTGCTTTGCTGGGGAAACTTTACAGGAAAAGAAAGCACATGGATGGAACTCCTGTAGTGGATGCATTGACCTCCACATGAAGGGGATGTTAAGATTAGGGTGAACCAAGACAGGAGCACTAGTAAAGGTCAACAACAGATGTAGCCTTAAGTCAAGAACAAAGTTTTACAGGGCTACACAATAACTACACTCATAACAAATTGGTTTGGTTTTTATTAAAGTAAAATGGCATGATTCTCTTCAAGTACGAAAGTTCTCAGCTTTCTTGCAGCAGAGACAGTTCCTCTTGTCATCAAGAATATAAGATGTTGTACTTAATAGTTTCTCACTCTCTTGTGCTGGTGTTTGGGGCAGATAAATATCTGCTTGTAATCTGCACAAGCAATGGAAAGCAATCTTTGTTCATGCACCTGTAGTCAAGGATATTGTTTCTTCTAGTGATGGGTAGTTCAGCTAGATACATCTCCAGCTGTTGTGTAGCTGGTGTGGATCAGGTGCTTTTCTGTAGAATCTCATTAAACATGTTAGAAAGTGAAGGAGTGTGTGCCTCATCACTTGTATGTGACAGTTTCTCTGGCACATTTTGCTGCTTTTTCTCTGCGTCAAATTAATGTTCTTTAAATCATGGATCTAGTACTGTTGCAATGCAGCAATGAGGGTTGGTGTTGTGAAAGCTTTTGTTTACAACATCCAACAGAGTTTTTTTTTTTTTTTTTTATATAGCTGTTTTACACCATGGTCTGTTTGTGCCTCTTTTCTTAGCAGATGTTCCATTCTGCAATCCAGGGAATGACTTCAACAACAGGTGAGCTTATTTCCTTGGTTAACTCTTGGAATGGAGACAATATTTTCAATTAACATCCACTGATTTGCCCTCAACATTGCCGGCAGATTGTAATCAGTCATGTACGCAGCTAAAACTAACTTTTGTTCAAGAAGACTTTCCAACCCATGGTAAGTGCTGTTCCAACAAGTGGCTACATCTTGCTGCAGTCATTTGGGTGGCTTTCCAAACTGTATTTGCAAAGTTTGTAATAGGGAATAAGCAAACAGAAAATGCTTAAAATTACCCATATTTTTTGATCAATGTTGCTGTTATTTCTTATATGCTGCATTGACTCAACACTCCCTCATTCACAGCCAATTTCAGCATGTGTCATGCAAGGTATGCTCTTGTGTCTACTGTCCTCTATAGCCTTTGCCATGTTCCAACATCCACCTAGGAAAAAACCCAGGCTGCAGACTTCCACACTCTGCTTGCTTCATTTGACCAAAGCGAGTTTCTGCTGCACCTTGGATCAATTCCTCACTCTTAACCTCATCCTGGCTCCTGACACAACACAGGTCACCTTTTGCGTACTCTATGCTCACTCTCACCCTCCCGCCTATCCTTTATGGTTTCATTCTCAATTTCTCTCCCTAATTAGTTCTCATCACTTGATACTAGCATTGCTACAGATGCTTTTTGCTCCACTCTTAGTCTTAACATCTTGTTTAAACAACTTTTGCCCCCTCTCATCTAGGCAAGCCCACGCCACCCCCTCCGCCCCCTGACTATCTGATGTTCTCCACAAGCATTGTTCTAAACTTAAGGCTGCAGAGAGGGAGTGGTGCAAATCTAAAGATCCCACTGACCTTAATTTGTATCAGTCACTCCTCTCTTCCTTCTCTGCTAATGTCTCCACTGCTAAGATGACATACTCTGAGACTGGGAAGAGCAGCTTGCAAATCATCAATACTCATCTTGCTGGAACTGTCTGCTGCATTTGACGCAGTTAACCACAAGATCCTCAAGTCAACCCTCCTGACAAAGGGCATCTCAGGAACCACACTTGAGTGGTTCAAGTCTTACCTCTTAGGTAGGTCCTTCAGGGTGTCTTGGAGGGGTCGCGACATCTAGCTACTGGGGTGCCTCGTGGCTCAGTGCTTGGATCACTTCTCCATCTACATGTCATCACTAGTATCTGTCATTCAGAAAAACATGTCTTTTCCTATCACTGCTATGCTGATGACACATAACTCTACCTCTCATTCCAGCCAGATGATCTGACGGTAGCTGCTCGCATCTCACCCAAACTGACAGGCACTTCTTGCTAGATGAAGAACCATCACCTTCAACTTAACCTTGCCAAGGCAGAACGGCTTGTGGTTTCGGCCAACCCAGCACTTCATCACAACTTCTCCATTCAGCTAGGTATCAACCATAACTCCTTCTCAAACATTCAGGAACCTTGGAGTTGTGATTGATGATCAGTTAAACTTCACAGACCACATTACTAAAACTGCCCGGTCCTGTAGATTTGCCTTATACAACATTAAGAAGATTAAGCTCTTTCTATCGGAACATGCTTCACTACTCCTTGTCCAAGCTCTTGTTCTATCCAGGCTGGACTATTGTACTCTCTTTGCATCTTTTTCGTCTTTATCTTCAATACTATTAATTTTAGTTTTTAACTTCAATACTACTAATAATACCATTAATACTAACACTTTCTATTGTATTTTTATTCTATCTATTATATATTATCTTTGACAATCAGATGCACTTTAGACTTGTGTCAAGTGTAGTATGCATCACGCACGACATGACGAAGGAGTAGCACTACAAACAGTATTTATTCAGAATTCTTAACACTCAGGAGATATCCAGGGAAACACATGGGAAATAGCAAACCACAATAAACTCAAATGAGAACTTTAGGATGACCATCACACTCTTTCAAGTTAAAAAGCCTTTATTAACAGATGGATACATAAACAAAATCTAAAAACTCTCAAACACGTTTCAGCCCATGCCTTCCTCAGGGACAGTAACACAGTCAACTATGCACAGGTGAAAACAGTGTAATTCATTAAATCATCTGATTAGCTGACAATTGTCATGTGACCAACATAACATCCACCAATACAACTGTTTTCCATACTCAAAAACACCACTTCAAAAATCAAAGACAAAAAAAAAATAAAATTATTATACAAAAGGAATAAAATCCAAGTCCTCATTCAATCCTGGATATATATTACACTTGGCCGCTGTGTCTCTGCAAAACAAATCTTCAATTCCTGGGCTATACGCAAATTTAACAGAGTTCACGTTCAAAGAAAGCAAGATATGAGCATCATTTTATTTATCGTCAGCCAATTTCAAGATTGAAAAGACCACAACTGGAGAGAGAGCAGGACCAGCACACCGGTAAGATCATTTAGTCTCACTACTTTTAATGAAGACTGTGTGTTGAGCTTCAGGATGTGATGCTGAACTTTCAGTTCTGGCAGTTTGCATGTCGGCTTACTGAAAAGAGGCTCTCCTCTGCGGCGATGCGTGCTGCAGTAGCGCCGTCATATCTGGGTACCAGGAACTGTTACAAAAATCAGAGAGAAAAAAAAGCCACCTCTTTCGGTCTTTTTGATTGGATAGCTAAATTGTACGTATTTTACGAGTTGCCAAATTCATATAAATCGTATGAATGACCTACCCCTAACCCCACCCCTAAACCTACCCTTCACAGGGGTTTAGACAAATCATATGAATTCTTACGAGTGAGGTTGTACAAATTCATACGAATTAGCCACCTCGTAAAATACGCACGAATTGGTCGTGAGATAGCGCTGGAGAAAACTCATGAAGTGATGAATGCATGAACAGAGTTTCCACATGCATCACAGTCATTTTGATGTGTGTGGAATGTTCAATATGACAATATGACAGTGGTTGTGTTAATGGTTTGTCAGAGCTACACACTTTCATTGACTTGTGCAGTTTAATTCTCACACTTTGATAATAACTCATAACTTAATAAAACAAACTCTGTTACTATGAAGAATTACCTCAAAATGTAGATCTGTATGCAGATACGAGGTATTTTATCTGAATGAAATACATACACATCTCTCGCTTTTGCTCACGTGCCAGCAATTACCCCTCCGTGTGCCATAGGTTGCTGACCCCTCCCCTAGACCATAAAGCACCTGGACTTTATATTTTTCCCAGAGATGCACTCTCTACTATTAGACTTTGTTTGAAACTCAAATGAGGAGGATGGAGGGGCTTGTGATGGGCAGGACACAGGAGGGGTCAACATAGAAGAATACCACGGTGGAGCTGAAGGACGGAGGAGCCAGCTTGGAGCCTTGATGGGCCTCACGAACAGGACCTGGGGATCGACTGACTAAGGGGGAGCTTGCGACCTGGGAGACCCTAGCAAAGCTGTGAGGGCAACAGCCCAGGGCAAGATCATGAGCCCAGAAGTCTGAGGTGACAACGCTGGCTTAAGGGGCTGAGGCAATGACAGGGGCCTAGCAAAGCAGGGCAAGACCAGGGTGATGATGGACCAAGGTTAAGCTGGAGGGACGAGGGAGCCCAGTGAAGCCTTAGCGATGATTGACCACGGCGGAGCTGAGGGAGTGCAGAGCCAAGGTGGAGCCGATGGGCTGACATGCCGAGGTGGAGTCATAGACCTGGTGTCCTGAAGTGATGCCAGGGGATCCATCTCACAGAGCTTGGCTGGTGGAGAGGAGACCCGAGGCGGAGCTGGAAAGTTGGTGAGGGTCTGTAGCAGGGGCAGAGCTGCGTTGCACAAGCGGGACAGGTGAGTCCTGGGGACTGGATTGAGCCAACGGTGAAGGGGACAGCGGGGTGGACAGGTAACAGTGTGGGATTGGATAATCTAATATATTCCTTAGAGTGGATACTGAGGCAGAGACAAAGGTGGGAGCTGGCTCCATTGGGAAGTGAATGAGCCAGCGCTCCTCAGCTGGCTTGGGAGAGGACTGCCTCCACAGCACAAACTGTAGGACCTGAGGGTAGGCTCTGGCCTCGGGATGGAAACGGCATCAGGCTCTATCTCCGGGATGGACATGTTGGCTGGCTCTGGCTCTGTGGTAGCTCTTGCACATGGTCTGTGGTGGGTTGGCTCAGGCTCTATATCCATGGCGGGCTCGGGTGTCAAACTCAGGTCCACAGTGAAAGATCTAGCTGTGCTCTTTTAGGGTCCTATCATCCCAGCGAGGCTCATTGTAGAGCTGTAGACAGCCCTTCACATATTCCTCCAGTGTTTGGCCATTCTGAAAGTACCAGTCCTTTTCCAATACTCTAAGGTCAGTTTTTCTGTCACGTGTAGTCTGTATCACTCCATCAGTGTTCGACTCCAGTTTGAACAATGGAAGGCTGAACACCATTACTGACAATCGTCATTTTGGCTGCGTGAGATTCTCCAGCTTTGTTGTTGTTGAGCAACTGAAGCACGAGCTGTTTAAGCTCCACTCTGTTCTGGAAAGAAGCTGGCGGCAGCAGCAGCTCATTTGCATTTAAAGGGACACACAAAAACCCACAACTGTTTTGTTCCCCATATTCTTCCTTTGGGTTCAGCAGAACAAAGAAACTCATACAGGTTTGGAACAAATTGAGGGTAAATGATGACAGAATTTTTAATTTTTGGGTGAACAATCCCTTTAAGAGGTACCCTAATATAGTACATTATTTTAGGGAACAGTCATTTTGTAGTGGTGTCCGAGACCATAGTGGACACTGTCAATTGTACTCTTTCAATCCCATAATGCACCACAATAATGAGTGTGCAATCATTCCTACACATAGCTAGAGAATACCTTCTAATCATAGGTAGTGAGCTGTAGTTCTGTTTGTAGTTCCACTTTCTGTTTGCGAATGTCCGTTTTATGGTTTTGCTAATAAATAAATTGTTGAACTATGATACTAACAACAGAACTTGCGACCATAGTTCCATAGATTCTTTTGGGAAACGCACCCCAGTTGGGTCACGTTTCCTGATGAAGATCGATTTTAAATCAAGAGCATTCTCTATGTGCGTGATTACAATTGTTTGTAGATTTTTTTACATGCAAATTTTAAAATATGCAAATATTACATCCAAATATGCACTTAACATAAATGCACTGTTTGTGAAGTACTGAAATGTGTCCTATCTATTAATAATCAACCCAATTTACTAAATACAAATAATTGTGTTATTATTTTGTGTGGATCGATCTATTACTTTTTGCTTTGTTTGACTTCAGTTTTCAATGTTTAATTTTCCCTAAGTCACCAGTGGATGGAGCAACAAGCTTCTAGGATCAGTGGAGACATGGAAATTAGATTGCCCTGTGACTGATCCTGGCAATGACAAGGACACTAAATAGTGATGTTCACAGTGTTGCCAGTATTAGCCATGGAGTTTGCATTAAAGTGCTGTGTAACATTGCCTCAAAAAGTCAAACAATAGTCTCGAACCATATGCAGATAAAAAGGTGTTTAATAGCTCCAATCATAACTTAACCATGAAACACATGACATGAAGTGTAGGTTCAAGACCTGGATCCTTAACCACATGAAAGGCACACGTATGAACAAACATTAGACTTGTTCAAGATGCATCGGCGCTGTGCAGACCGATCGGCGTATGACATCAAAGTACCATGAGAGCGATTCAAAAGCATAAGGAGTCGTATGCTCTGCAAACACTCTTGCGGTACTTTGATGTCATATGCCAATCGGTCTGCACAGAGCAGATGCATCTTGAACAAGCCTAATAATCCACCCAGGGCAAGTCAGAGCACATGGTTAAATACCTGAGAAAAGAAACACCTGGAGCTAATTAACATGAACAAAAAGAACTACAAAATAACATGAATGCCAAATTACAAAATAAAAGACATGACAAAGTACAGAATCCTGACATGCTGACATATAGGCCTACCCATCAAGCAGTGGTCTGCTCTTTACTCTACCAAATGAATGGCATCCATGCTGAGCCAAGATATGTGTTATATATGGACAGTTTTCATGCATGGTGGCAAGTCATTGAAAATTTGAAATTGAAACAAGCAAGAAAGGTTGACATGGAGCAGCTAAATCTCGAACCTCTGGGGAATTACCCGTTTAAAAAAAAAAAAAAAAACGCAGAACAGAGGAGAGTCTGCTGGCAAAAAGAGAATGTGACAGAGCTCGTAATAAAACCAGAATCAACATTGGCTTGGCTTTTTGGAGATGATGAGAACTGAGGGATTTGAAATGTTGTAAAAGCGACACGGTAAGGTATTTTATTGAACAGATAAATTGCTATATGTATCTCTCTAACAGAATTCATTGTAAAGCATCATCTATTGTGAAGGGTCATTTAATTATAGTTGTTGTAGTGCTGTGCTGAAATTTATTTTCAAGGAAGTACCGTGTCTATTAATGCTAGTAAGCTTGAGATCTATCCATCTAAACCAACGCTATCTCACAAACAATTCGTACGTACTTTATGAGGTGGCTAATTCGTACAAATTTGTACGACCTCACTCATACGAATTCAAACAATTTGTCAAAACCCCAGTGATGGGTAGGTTTAGGGCAGGGGTTAGGGGTAGGTCATTCGTACAAATTAGCCACCTCGTAATATATGTACAAATTGGTCATGAGATAGCGTTGGTTTAGATGGAAAGGATCTCAAGCTGACTAGCATCAATAGACACGGTACTTCCTTGAAAATAAATTTCAGCACAGCGCTACATTGCCGTGAGATTGGGTTGTCTAAACTAGTTATATTGCTTAAGCCTAGTAGTGAATGTTTAATGAGCAGTAGGATAACCATATTCATCCACAGATTCCACACAGTTACTCAGAGCCGAAGCACAACCAAAATAATGTTCTTGCGCAAAATGCATGCAGTTTTGTTTTTTACCCGCTAGAGGGCCAAAAGTTTAAAGTAAATGAACAGCTAAACTAGTACTTTTTAAGACATTAGTAGGCTACTGCAATATTTTAATATAAATCTGATTTGAAACAATGCCTATTGTGAGAAGCACTATAAAATTAAAATTAAAATGGACTAGAATTTACTTCGAAAAGAAAATAACTCAATTTCTCAAATTGTTGCAACTAAACTGAAGCACACAGTTGTCTAGAATGCATGTACTCACCCTCATGTCATTACAAACCTGGGGTGTTTTTCTCAAAAGCATTGTTAACTAACTATGGTCACAAGTTCCATCATTACCACTATACACCAATCAGGCATAACATTATAACCACCTTCCTAATATTGTGTTGGTCTCCCTTTTGCTGCTGTGGTATCTGGCACCAAGATGTTAGCAGCAGATCCTTTAAGTCCTGTAAGTTGCGAGGTGGGGCCTCCATGGATCAGACTTGTTTGTTCTGCACATCCCACAGATGCTGGATTGGATTGAGATCTGGGGAATTTAGAGGCCAAGTCAACACCTCAAACTTGTTGTTGTGCTCGTCAAACCATTCCTGAACCATATCCTGCTGAAAGAGGCCACAACCACCAGGGAATACAGTTTCCATGAAAGGGTGTACATGGTCTGCAACAATGCTTAGGTAGGTGGTACGTGTCAAAGTAACATCCAGATGGATGGCAGGACCCAAGGTTTCCCAGCAGAACATTGCCCAAAGCATCACACTGCCTCTGCCGGCTTTCCTTCTTCCCATAGTGCATCCTGGTGCCATGTGTTCCCCAGGTAAGCGACGCACACGCACCCGGCCATCCACGTGAGGTGAAAGAAAATGTGATTCATCAGACCAGGCCACCTTCTTCCATTGCTCCGTGGTCCAGTTCTGATGCTCACGTGTCCACTGTTGGTGCTTTCGGCGGTGGACAGGGGTCAGCATGGGCACCCTGACTGGTCTGCGGCTATGCAGCCCCATACGCAACAAACTGTGATGCACTGTGTATTCTGACACCTTTATCAGAACCAGCAGTAACTTCTTGAGCAATTTGAGCTACAGTAGCTCGTCTGTTGGATCGGACCAAACGGGCCAGCCTTCGTTCCCCACGTGCATCAATGAGCCTTGGCCGCCCATGACCCTGTCTCCGGTTCACCACTGTTCCTTCCTTGGACCACTTTTGATAGATATCACAACTTGGCCCTTTTCAAACTTGCTCAAATCCTTACGCTTGCCCATTTTTCCTGCTTCTAACACATCAACTTTGAAGACAAAATGTTCAGTTGCTGCCTAATATATCCCACCCACTAACAGGTGTCTTGATGGAGACACAATCAGTGTTATTCACTTCACTTGTCAGTTGTCATAATGTTATGCCTGATCGGTGTAGTTGAAACCAATTGGAACATAGTGGTTGGAACTACAGCTCTCCAGCTGTTAGAAGCATATTTCTTGTTAAAATGACATGTAAACTTAAATAGATCATATTCTCTTGGGTACAATAAGCAAGCTAACGTTCGGTACATTCTATATCTTTCATTCCATTTGAATTTACACACATTTTAATCTATATATTTCAAAATGTCAACAATCAGCGCAGTTTTTGAGGACTGCGCATGGGTATAAATGCATAAAGGAACCTCGGAGTAGCCTATAACGTACGAGGGAACCCGCGATGAATCAAACATCAAATAAAGCAAAGCGGCAGGGAACAAAAACAGTGAAGTAATCCTCAGATCGTTAGCAGCATGTCAGGAAAATTAGGTTTTGGAGAAAGCTGCTGACTGAATGAAACGCAAGCCTATAAAGTGTAGGCTATGCCAAATAGCCTGCTGCATGTTACGTGATTAAAAAATTAACGGCTTTCTGTTAAGTAAATGAACTATAGGCTAATAATGTTAAATACTGTAAAATCTCGAGTCGATTAATTAGCCTGCACCTGCACGTGACGTCATTAATGACAGTCCTATATTGAGGAACTAAACGTGTCTCAAACGAGAGAGGTGCGACAGGTTTCGAGAAACAGTATGCGAGTTTCTTCAGTGATGCACTTTTTGTGCAACACAAAATATAATTTGAAAAGTCAGTAGGGTCCAGTTTTGAATCCCACGAACATTCGATTTATAAACAAAAACAGGTGAAATATTTTTCATATGTTCTTTCGTATTCCACAGACGAAAGAAATGCATACAGGTATGGAACACGTGTTAATGTTGACAGAACTAATTTAATTTTTGTTACGAACTCTCTCTTCAAGCTAGTCCTCAAAGACATGGCGGGAATAGTCAGCACCGTTAATATTAAAGAGACGGTCACATTTCTGGCTATATTTACTTGCAATTTGTTAGGTAGCCTATAGGCATATATAACGTTTTAACTTATTAACTGTCCTGTAAATTCGAAGACTGGGTATAGTTTTAATAAAGACCAATATTTTTTATTCGCGAATATAATAGCTTTTAAATAGCAATTAACAAATTACATATAGCAAGCAAGATACTAGGCGATTTTGTGACACGTTTTGTAGATTGAGTAGGCATATGATTTATGCGCCGCGGGGCAAAAGGCGCCTTTGATTTTATTTTCCTCTAAACCACTAGATGGCATAAAAACTTGCAGCAGCACTTTCCTAAACATTCGCTTTTCAAGATGGACTTGCAAATTTGTCTGATCCTTGACGCGATCGCGGGCAGCAGCGCAAAGCTGATTCTGGGGTAGTTTGATCTAATAGTTGATGTTTTTTAAAATGCTGTTGATTTAAGTAGCAAATGAGAATCGATTAAATTAATGTTTGTATTTTCAGACAAAGGTCTTCTTAATGATTTTCAGTTTTGCTCAAGGTAATTCAAATAAACAGTTTTTCAATAACGGAAGAGTATGTAAAAGTATGGTATTGGGACAAAAGGCACAATAATTAACATGATAATAAATAGTAAGCTGACTCTTCCATTTGTTGACATGACATGGTCAGATTCAGATGGTAATATCATATATTAAGTTGGGTGTCCACCTTAGAGATAATACACATATTTATAATGAAACAATCATACTTAAAAATATTATATTAATCATAACATAATAAAATATCAATTATTGTTACTACTGTAAATCTATATTAAATATTATGGGATCTCCTTCAATTCTTTCAGAATCTTTTACCTTTTAAAATAATTTTGTTTCTGTATTTTTAAAATATATTTTTATATTAACATATTTTAATGACAGTATATTTATTGAACAAGAAAATAGTACCAACTTTGCTAAAGTTATTCTTTTGAACAAGTATTAACTTAGACATTAAAAACATTATTTTAGCTAAAGTAGTCTATTTGTATCAC
Organism: Ctenopharyngodon idella; assembly: GCF_019924925.1. Taxonomy (NCBI): domain Eukaryota; kingdom Metazoa; phylum Chordata; class Actinopteri; order Cypriniformes; family Xenocyprididae; genus Ctenopharyngodon; species Ctenopharyngodon idella. Next base: position 33,379,634 of record NC_067228.1, on the reverse strand, counting down.
CTCATACATTTATAAGATTTTTAAACAAAATTAACCACTTTTATGATTTATTTTCACACAAAATCTGCTGCTTCATAAATGTTCAATACAAACATTTATACTTTTCCTGCAGCCATACACTTTGAGAGTAGTGAAAAGCACTTTTTTTTTCTTAAGGTGTGCCTTTAGCCCCGTTGTACCCTCCAAGACATTAGCTATAGTTTATTTTGTGTCCCTTTTGCTAATTTCAGCATTAACTCTGAACAAAATAGGGAAGAAAATGATCCTAGACCTACGCTCTGATTGACAGACGTTTTTACGCGCTATAACGATTTGCGTCTAGCGGAGATTTAGAAGGATACACGTAGGCCTATCAGTGATCTTATCCTGTGGTGTTAAAGGCATTATTTTTCACAACAAATATTGTTTTAACAATGATCTTGGAACATGTCATTAAATTCTACCGATGTCACAATTGATAAAGTATTAATAGGCTACAATTAATGAACAAATTGGTTGTTGTGTAAGAACTGTGGTTGATCTAAATGGGAAGGTGGGTTGAACGCTCACTGAATTCAAGCTGTTGTATTATCTGCTGGAAAACTGGCGAGGGCGCCAAAGGACGCGAAAACAGTTCAGTGCGCGCCTCTGTCACGCTCGCTCTCTTCTCGAAGTGGATAACTTAACCTCGCCTTAAAGAGCCGCTCACGCCCCACGTTAACACTTCATTTGAGAGCACAGGCTGTAGTTCCAGGACCACATATTAAAACGTATTAATGCTTATCTTTTTTTACAGAGAGATATTTTGAGAGATATGCTGAAATATTGTTAGAAACGAAATAAAGTGAAATACCCTTTTGCATATTAGATTTATTTTGTGTATAGGCATGATGACCAACGATTTAGATTGGCATTGTTCATAATTATAATCCATATACAGTTTTAAGATATGCATATTATAATTATTCAGCAATAAACAGTAAGGATTACATGAGTCCATTTCACAATATAGGCTATACAAAAGAATTAAATGTTTTCCCCCTTCTTAAAACATACCTTTGGTTCAGTCTTTTATACCATAAATTTTAAACATGGGTTTAATAAACGAAACTGTCACTGACCGTCAATTTCTTAGTTTTACAGGCTTTGTGGTAAATGAGGATAATCGAAAATATTGTAGGCTATATCTGGTGATCTTCGGTAGCTAAGATACATAAAACAAGAACGTTCCGAAAACGTCTACCAATAAGAAAATAATGAACAATTCTACCAAAAATGATTAAAAATAGTATGTAATAATATATATGAGTCTGGGTCATCTGTATCTCCAACAAATAGGCTATAAGAAAACCGCATCGTTTTAATAATGCCACAAAATGTAATGTGTCTATATCGTTATTTTGTAACGAACAACCAACATATTCGCAACGGGATCTTCTAATTGGATGCAAAAATCTTTAACTAATGCCTCTCATTCGAAAACGTCTGTGTGAAATAATCGACAGAGAAAGAAAAAAGAAACAGAGCTCGGAGAGAGAGGGAGTGGGAGAGCCAGAACAGAAGGAAGGAACAATAGAGAATCAAAGCATAATGATATTCCTAAATGAAGAGGGAAATGTTGCCGCGCTCATTTTATTAATCAGACTGTCAATTTCACCCCAGAGGCCAACCCCAGGAGCCATCTAAAACAGACTCCGATCAGAAGCTGCTCTCCTCACTTCTCCTCTCTCTCTCCACCTGGATATACGCGTCTGGCCGATCAAGGGCCGACTCTATCAACCGATGACAGTCTCTCTCCTATTTATTTGCTTATAAACCTGTTACAATAAATGATCATTCGAGCCGCGTCACGCGCACCTTTAACGACGAAGGCGCAAACCACTTTTTGATGAATGACTTTCTGGACCAGAGAGGATGCGCGGGTCATTTTGAGCAGTCATTCGTTGCCCGCACTGGCATTCCTCTGTTTTTTGCTTCCAGCTCATAAAGGTGTTATATTATTTAGAGGCGGCAGCTGAGCTGAATGCGGATTAGATCCGCCACCAGTCATCGGAGCACCAGCCCTGGGACTTTGGATTTTTTTTTCCCCTGCACGACTTCATGATGGAGAGGATAAGAAAAGAAATGATTCTGATGGAAAGGGGACTACACAGTCCAGTGGCAGGAAAGAGGCTCTCCAACCTCTCTGACTCGGCCGGGAACGCGGTGCTTGAGGCCCTGGAAAATTCCCAGCACTCAGGTCGCCTCAGCCCGAGAATAACTTCCGCCTCGCTGCATGGCGGGCTCGGGGATATTCCCAGCAAAGGCAAGTTCGAGATAGACAGCTTATTTGGAAACCACCACAGCGACAATACCTCGTCCACAGAAGTATCGTCCTCTGAAAGCAGGAAGAAAATAAACCTGTATCCTGAAGTTTCTCCTGACTCCGATATGAACAGCGATGTGGAAGTGGGCTGCCCGTCTCATCGCTCACCGGGCAGCATCAGCCAACAGAAGGAAAACAATAGCAAAGGTAAACAATCTACATGGAAACTTTGGTTTTGTGCTTTATAAATGTGTTCAAATGCTAATTTGAGTGGATATTACAAAGTTGTGAAGATATAGCTGTAATTGGAATTTGCTTTATATGTGATTTTTATATTTTATTTCATAGTAGTATTTTTTTTTCTAAAGTCTGTCTGAGTGCTGGCACGTCTGTTACCGTTGCTTTTAACGAATTAAATTATCTATGAGAACTGTATAAATTTTGCTGTGTTAAAATTATGTATTTGAATTGTTTTATACGTTTTTAATTCATTTTTGATACTCCGGCTTTCATTTTTGGTTTAAAATAATTGCGCACTGCATTTAGATTCTGTGACAAATAAAGTTAAATGTAATCCCAACAAGAATTGAATTGCTATATTTTATAAACGCATCACAGATCATATATGCTCTTGTATATTTTATTTTATAATGTAAAAAATAGCGTGACAAAAAATAAATGTATACGTTTGTCTTTTATTTCTTTCGTTGTCCGATTTAGGTTTTTCGGACAGTAATTCAGGAACCTCCAATACAAGTTCATCGTCTCTGTCGAATCTCAACGGTAATTCCATGGGAAACTCCAGCAGCTCGAGCTCGGACCAAGTGAGGAGGTATCGGACTGCGTTTACCCGGGAACAAATTGGAAGATTGGAGAAAGAATTTTACAGGGAAAACTACGTCTCGAGACCCAGGAGATGTGAATTGGCCGCTGCGTTAAATTTACCCGAAACAACAATAAAGGTATTGGTCTGATTTGGTTTACCTCTTCCAGAGCAGATAGAATGTTAGAATGTTCTCTAGAAGATAGAATGTTCTTGCTAATTTACAATGTTAAACCCTTTTACACAGCCTCTAGCACAGAGCATTAGGAGTAGATTAATACACAAACAAAAACACGCAATTTTATATGTCTGTTCTCATTCTAAAAGATTAATTAATTCTCGTAAATATTGTTTACAAAAAATAGTCTATGAATGTTAAACACAC
>NC_067228.1:33231142-33371142 GCF_019924925.1 Ctenopharyngodon idella | reverse complement strand
TTTTCACCTCAACATCTCTGTTGAACACGAACAACGTGCATTTATGGCAAGTGCACCTATACATCACAACGTTAATGTCACCTGACACATTCTGGAACGGATCTGAATTCGTCTGATGATGTGCAGAAAACGCTCACGCCTATTGCTTTCCTTTTCCCGTTTAAATCTGACAGGCAGTTGCAAGTAGCAAACACAGTTGGTTACTGTCAACGCATAGTATATCAGCACCATTCATTTATTCCGTATTACTTGAATTAATTAACCATAAAGTTAACCCATTGTCAATTTCATTTCAACAGACTTGGGTATAAACGCCTGATAAATATACTAGGCCTATCTTCTGACGAGCGTCATTACAGCAAGGTACAGGGCGACATTATAACCTTTTTTTATCGCAATAATAACTGAGGATTGCTTTTAATTATTTTCAATGGGGAGTTCTTGAGAGCGACTTGATCATGCAGCGATAAGGTAGCGCGCAACCCTTGTGTCAGGCGCGCGCCACTGAGGTTTGAATGGCTGCGAATCATTTAACCCAGGCTACCTGAAATTAATCTGATTTCTTAGAAATAATATTATTATAAATAAATAATATTATTGTACCCCACATTGGCACCTCATTATATTAAACGCTAGTGATATTGTTGCACTGCAATGTTCTTGACAGCTGTTACTCTACGAGAAGCAGCTTTGCGCGCTAATTCATGAGCAGTCTGTCAGTCTCGCCGTTTCCATCTTACTGAAACAGAGAATCCAGCTACTTGCTTTAAATGAGTCCCACTGACAGTGGTCAATGATATGTATGTAAATACTCACACATAGCTCACCAATATTTACAATATATGACCCGTTTTACAGATTTTCAGACGAGGTCATTTTGCTTTGAAAGTAAAATGACCGAATGCTTTATGTAGCACAATTTGAATCAATATTCATACTGAAAACAAACAGACCCCTTATAAGAGCTAATATTGATATTGAATCTGAGATGTCTGAATAAGCTCTAATTGGTCTCACCACATAAATGAAGGCTTTACAAAGTGTACTGGGTTGAGTAAAACTACAGCAAACCGTATGTTTGAACTAGAACTCAGTAATAAGCAATAGAAATGGCAGAGAATTGCAATGAACATCTGGGTTGAATGCATGCACAATATGCATCTTTCAACAAAAGGACTAATTGTGTGTGTGTGTGTGTATGTGTGTGTGCTGTGGGGGGTGGGGGGGGGAGCTTATGATGTTTTTTGAAAATGTAAAAATGCAGAAAGTTTTTCTGTGACGGGTAGGGTTAGGGTATAGAATATACAGTTTGTACAGTATAAAAATCATTATGTCTGTGGAAAGTCCCCATAAAACATGGAAACTCAAAGTGTGGAAAACAGAAAACAATATACAAAACAAATACTTCCTTTTTCTTCTTCTGCAGAATACAATAGAAGGTATTTTTAAGAATTTTGGTATCTAAAAGGTTTTGGTTAACTGACTTGTATTGTATGAAATCACAGATTTGAGTCCAGTGTGGTCACCAGCCAACACTGTAAACATACGTCTGCCTTTTGAGAAGGTTAATATCAGGATGAATTTCCATTTTTCCTGTACATACATTTTGGTCCAGTTAAAAATAGAAACATATTTTTGAACTAGTTACAATAACTCATGGGCAATATATTATTGCTGTACAGCTTTGCTCAGGGATTGTTACTTTAAGATGAAGTGGACACTGATTCAATCACACTGTTGTAAGAGTTAAGCATTATAAGTTGCTGTCCGTGGTGCTGATCTTCACTGCTCCAGCTGAGGCAGTGTGGTCGTTCTGACACTCAGAATTCACACTGAACGCCTCATCCTTTCTCCATCAGATTCCAAAGACAAAACACCAACCATATGAAGCATTGACAGTTTTCTCACAAAACATTTGCTGTTCTTTTTAACAATCTTGCAATGGTCTTTTAATGTCCAACTAATGGTAATATCTACCGATTTGTTTTGTAATTAAAATTTCAGATCAATTTATAAAGTGCTGCATGGGATAAGTCTAAAAAATGCTGGGTTAAAAATAACCCAAGTTGGGTTGAAAATGGACAAATCCAGAGATTGGGTTATTTTAACCCAGCGGTTGGGTTAAATGTTTGCCCAACCTGCTGGGTTGTTTAAAACTTAAAATGAACCCAAAATATTATGGAAATTAACATTTATTAATAAGTTTAATGAATAATAATTAAACAATAAACATTTATTAACTTGCTTATTAATAAATGTTCACCTTTTGATTATTATTGTTGCCTCTAGTAATATTGTGTCTGTTTTTCTGATATTTTGGGTTCATTTTAAGCTAGTCATCCAGTCATTTTTAAACAATAGTTGGGTTAAATAAAACTACCCAGCAGGTTGGACAAACATTTAACCCAACCGCTGGATTTGTCCATTTTCAACCCAACTTGGGTTGTTTTTAACCCAGCATTTTTTAGAATGTAGCTTTTTAGATATTACAGGCCAAATTAATTTAATAGATTATTTTAACTGAATTAAGTACAAATACTGTGATACTGGGCTAAATCAATGAGAAAAACTAACAGATAATGTAATATTATATATATATATATATATATATATATATATATATATATATATATATATATATAATAGCACAAAACAAAATTAAGATTAACCAATACTCCCATATTATTATTATTTTTCAATGTTAAAATAGTGCTCATTCTAATTCTGTTTTAGTAATGGCAAAACATACATTTTTGTTGTTCTACGCAGCTGACAATTTATTTTATTCAAGTTAAAAATATTATTTAAAATCACTGAATCAAAACCAAAAAAAAAAAAAAAAAAAAAAAAAACATTAGGCAAAACTAAATTTAAAGGACAGTTTTCTTATATACTAATAGTTTCTTATGTAACTGTAACAATTGCAGGTTATGACTTTTACAGTGTACTGAACAAAAATTTAGCCTAAATCAAAAAAATGTGCTGTGTTAACATCTGAATGAATCCACATTTAACCTCACCTGAATGGGCCATTACTGGGCTACATCTAAGGGTTAGGTCATGTTGAAACAGCTTGTTAATATGCTCGTGCTCTGCTCCTCTACAATGACGTCAGATTTTCTGCTCGTCACGCTATACTGCACCTGACCCCCATCACTATTATATATTCATATTAAATTGATTTTAGTGATGTGATGTTTGAAATTGCAGTGAATGGAATTGGCAGGTTTTTAGTAATATTTAGGCTATATTATCATACATAGAAATAACCATAGCTTACTTCATTTGCACAAGGGCTATATGTTTCACCACCCCATGCAGACCTTTCAAGTTCTATTTTTCTAAGCCTGCTATAAAAATAAGCGATGTAAAGTAAACTTTCTGAACAGTTCAGAGACCCTTAATAGCATAAAATCACCAGCATGTAGCCAACTGTTCCTTCTTTTAGGTATTTTTTTTTTTTTTTACTCGTGTTACTGATTAGACATTATTTACATAATTGCAATGTCTTGATTTTCAATAAATTAGCTTTTCTAGAATAAAAAGTATGTTGAATGCAACATTTCTATAAACAAAACAGCTTTTAATTAATTTATTGTTTACAAATACAATTACAGCACGTGCGTAAATATTATTATTTCGTATTTTGTATTATTATTTCAATTAAAATACAGAATATAAGTAAAACATATTTGTTTTTTGCAATAAATAAAGTAGTGTCGTGAACTCTCCGGAAGAACGGCGAGAAGTGCATTCCATTTTCCCGCGCTTTGAGAGAGCGAAAGTGCTTGATCACGTGACAGAGCGGTGAAGGAGAGGAAGTCCGTGCCGCGTGGGGTTGTGGGAACAGTTTGATGACGTTTACTGTTGAAGTAGAGGAATAATAACAACGCTGGTCTCTACTGGATTTCGCGATCACGGGTAAGGCATCCTAAATTATGTTTTGTTTGGTTAGTTTTCGGCGTGGTTATGCACATAAAAGCAGCTCAATAGTGCGTGCATGAAAGAGAACACAACATGTCTGATCACGTCCGCTGTATCAGCTGCCAGTAGCGAGTTAGACTGTCTTAAAGTGACTCTTCTTTAATAAAGTATTCCTGCTGTTCTAGTGTTAAGGAAGCATCATCAGTCGGAGAGTTTGTTCTTTGACAACACATTTAAAGCGCAATGTTTCAGCTAACGGAATGAGATTAGTAACTTATGAAGTTTTTGTTTAACACTGTTTTTGTATAATGTGTGAATCTATGTTGAAGGCTAGATTTAAAGCATCCCAATCGACTTGACTTTTTCTGAAATATTAAAGCTTGATTTTAGTTTTTCGAGCTTAAAACGCATTACACTGAATGGAGTTATGAATGAAGTGACTTATAGGTTCTTCTCGTAGTTTGCAAGTACTATACACTCTGATTGACACACTCGAGTCTGTGACTGAAGGCCCTTCCCTATGAGTGCTCGAGGACTGTCAAGTTTAAAATAGAGGAGTGTCTTGTTACTTTCCAGAGCCTCCAGATTTTGTGTGAGCTGTGGTGATATCTGATATCACTGAGCATCTAACCCTGCTTGTGCGAGATACAGTGGGTTCATAACGTGTGAACTCATTTAAGCCACAATTCCTGAAAATCATAGTTTAAAATGACTAATTAATAAGTATTTTGTTAAAAATAAAGACAAAATATTCTCTACAAACAGTAGTGGATCATGATGATGGTTAATGTGATTGTCTACACCTGTGTTACTCTGATAGGATCTTGAGGAGAACTGACTTCAAAACATGCATTAAAAATCAAATGGATCAGAAAAGTAAAGTTGGTTCTGAGAAAAACTCAAGTAGCATTTGTTTGAAGCAAAATTCATACATTTGTTCACCCGAAAATGAAAATTGTCATTTATTCATCCTCATGTTGTTCCAAACCCATAAGACTTTCATTCATCTTTAGAACACAAATGAATATCTTTTTAATGAAATCTGATATTTTTGCCCCTTCGTTGACAGTCTACACAACTGCCACTTTGACACTTCAAAAAATTCATAAGGAGAACGTAAAACTAATCCATATGAATCGAGTGGTTTAGTCCAAATTTTGTGAAGAGACTTGATTGCTTTATATGATGAACAGATTGAATTTAGGCTTTTATTCAAATATAAACATTCATCAATACACAAATGTTGTGATAAACGAGGGAAAGCTCAAGCATGTTTTCTTGACGTGCGAGAACCAATGAGGTTCATTCTCATGTGTTATGCAGCACGTTTGAGCTTCTGCAAGAACCAGTGAGGTTCATTCTTGTTACGCAGCACATTTGATCTTCCACGAGAACCAATGAGGTTCATTCTCGTGTTACGCAGCACGTTTGAGCTTTTGCAAGAACCAATGAGGCTCATTCTCGTGTTACGCAACACGTTTGAGCTTTTGCAAGAACCAATGAGGTTCATTCTTGTTACGCAGCACATTTGATCTTCCACGAGAACCAATGAGGTTCATTCTCGTGTTACGCAGCACGTTTGAGCTTTAGCAAGAACCAGTGAGGTTCATTCTTGTTACGCAGCATGTTTGAGCTTCAGCAAGAACCAGTGCATCAAGCAGGTTCAGTTGAGCTTCTGTTTATGTGCGCTGATCAGTGTTAAGTGAATAAAAGCCTAAATTTAATCTGTTCATCATATAAAGCGATTGTGTCTCTTCAGAAAATGTTGACTAAACCGCTCAACTTTACGATTTCTTTATGAACTTTTTGAAGCGTCAAAGTGTCATTTGCGTAGGGACAGAAAGCTCTCAGATTTCATTAATAAGATCTTCATTTGTGTTCCAAAGATGAACGGAAATCCTACGGGTTTGTAACGACATGAGGGTGAGTAAATGATGACAGAATTTTCATTTTCGGGTAAACTAACCCTTTTAGTGTACAAATATTTGTAGATGAAAGCCTTTATAATCTGAGCTCTAACCCTCATATATTACTTCAAGTGTAAAACATCTATCATGATCTTGTTTGTAACTTAAATATTGTTATTGCTGAAAGAAGCGGTTTCCTTTTATCATGAACAGGTGTCCAGCTTTGGCGTGGAGTAACGAGAGTAACAGCTAAGCGAGAAGTACTGCCCTCACAAGATGGGCGCTGTGGTATCTCGGTGGAGGGTAAATGTGCTTCAGTCACTCAAAGTTGTAGGATGTCACATGCTATTTGGTTTTAATGTGGCTTAATAAAAGGCACACAAATATATGGTGTGCTACTGCTGTTGTCTCTCTTGAATGCTACAAAGTCTCACTAATATGTGTAGGTTAAGAGTGTATTAAGTTAATATTGCATACAAAGGTAAATAAGAATCTAAATATAGAAACTTTTGTACCTCCCAATTTTCACCTGGGCCAAGCTTGCTTTACTGTTGCTAACTCTCGTGTGTCCTTTCTCAGGCCAAGCCATCCACCGTAGAGGTCTTGGAGGGTCTTGATAAGGTATAAACCTGCATGAGTCTTTTAACCATTTTCTGCCTCCCTCATTCTGTGTGTTGTACTTTTCTGACATTGAAGGTGTCCTTATGCAATTAAACCACGGAAGTTGCGATAGTCTTTTCTTCCCTATATTGTGACGTGTATCAGAGTGAAATGGCTTCTCAAACAACAAAAAATGTAGGGTGTGGCTTAATTTTGTTCATGGGGAATTTATTGGATGGTTGTGGTTTGCTATTGGTGGATCTCATGTGAGTGAGATCCACTTGCTGCAAGAGGGAGGGGAAGTTATTTTGATTTTAAAATTATGAGGCTCATGAATTAAAAAAAAAAAAAAAAAGATGTGCACAAATAATAAATACTGCAATATTCCATTAAAAAAAAGTAAGAATTGTTCTTTTTGATTTCAAACCGGAGTTATTACGGTGAGTGCAGGTATTATTTTTCCTCTGAAGATATATATTTTTTTTAGGTTCAGTCGTGGCTCATAGAATAACACCACGTTACAGACAGACACAAATGTCTGCAACAGTACAGGCACTGTGTGTATTTTAGGATGGGGGTTATGCAGTACTGCCTCACTGAGAGAGGTCTGTTCAGTTGGCATTTCTTAGGGCTTGGCTGAATTTTATATGATTAACTTTATTTTGCACATTTACTGTTTAGAAGCCAAAGACATGTGATTTGTCCTAAACAAGTTTGACCCGATTTGTATCACGAAGAGATCTGTGCACAGTTAAATCAATTTTGTGGCTTTTGATTAGATCCTGTCTCTCAAGATCTGCTTTGGTTTTTAGGTCATGGAGATTTGATTTAAGTTTTGACAAGTTTTCCTTCTGCAGGAAGGGTGTAAGTGACAAAAACAATTGTAAGTGACAAAAACAAAAACAATTAAAGCATTAATCGCAAGTATTTGTTTGACAATTAATCGTCATCGCAAAATTCCTGATCATGACAGGTCTACACAGTTATGTTAATTACCAATTTTTGACTGAAATGTTTTTAAACTTTTGACTTGGTATTCAGTAAAGCAGGGTTTCTGCAGGTCTTAAAGGGTATGTTTACATGACAGCAATGTACTAAATATGGAAACGTTTTTCGCGTACAAATGACAACATTGTCAAAATGATTCCTGTTCACGTGTAGCTGCGAAAACGACTGTATTCATATTAGGCCAGTAGTTGACGAAGTCACTTTGTAAAGAAACACTACGCGCCTGACTGAACACGTAATAAGCAGATGATAGGAAAAGTAATAGTGGCGTCACCATTCTTGATATTTCCTCTGTTGTAAATACTTTGGATTTAGTCGTCCAGTTCAGACCATTAGCGGAATGATGGCGTGTTTTCACAAATTTGTGTTTTTGTAGTTTACATGAAGAAGATAATGTTTTTTTTTTTTTTTTTTTTTTTTTTTTTCAAAAAACCCCAATACTTTTTCAGGCCCCCAAATAATCTTTGTTGTGTAAACGAATAGCCAAAACGCATAAAAAGTTTTGTTTTTAGTTGAAAACAGTGTAGTGTAAATGGCCCCAAAGTCTTAATTCACCCTTACACAAATTGAGGCCTGTAAAATGTCTTAAATCAGAGCAGAATGTTTTAAATTCATAAAGTCAATAAGTCAATTAATGTCTTCCTCTGTATTTTTGTCTCGTTTTCCAGTACAAATATCTAAACCTCCTTAAATCAAGATACATCAAATGTAAACTGAAATCTTGAAAAATAGAACAAAATTAAGTGAGTTTATGCTTAAAACAAGAACAAATATCCGTCAGTGAGTTATGAAAACTTCCCCTTTGAATGAAGTTGATTTTTCTGAGCCCATTATTATATATTATCATGGCAGATATTTGTTCTTGTTTTAATCATTAACTTGCTTCATTTTGATCAATTTCACAGAAAACAAGACTTCATATGTTATGTAATTTTTAGTGCTGTCAATGTTAACGCATGTGATTAATTTTTTTCTGGTTTAACGCATTAAAAAATATTAACGCAATTAACGCAGCATCTGTTTTTTTTTCCGTCATCCTTTGGCTAGCATTACAAAATATGATCACGCTCTTATTCATGCAAATGCTTTTAAACCATTTAAGCGCGGCAAAAGAAAACGCGCAGTCTGTGAATGTCCTGTCACACACATGACGCACAGAAAGACGCGCGCCAGAATCGAGTTCTCTGTCACGCTTGAACGAACAATAACACGCACAATAATACCAAAAATATCCATTTTCTCCAGTATCCTCATTAGAGCAGCCTTGAATGAGTTAAAGTCTTAAACGAAAGTAAAGAGTTGTGAGAAGTGATTAATCTATAATTAATTTAGGTTATAAATTATGCAGTGCAGGCTGTTAGGAAAAATACAGAAATTGAATAAAATTGCCAATCTGTTAGACAGGTATGGGCACAGGTAGCCTAAATATGACATGTATTATGGGTTTATGTGAGGCTTGTTCTAAGTTCACTTAAATTAAAAGTTATATTTTTGAAGCCTAATAAATGTTATAGCTTTCAATAACACTGTAATGTTGAATGGCTATAATTCATGTTTAAAATTGGGGAAAAAATCAATTTCATGGAGATATCAGTAGATGTATTAGCATCAGTGATACTGGCCTTCATTCATAAAAAGATGTCATTAAACGAGTATTTAAAATATACTGTCTTCATGTTGTCCCTGACAGCAACATAATGTCGGCCCAGATCCGGCCCACATCTGGTCCGTGTGTAATCCACATGTGCCAGATTTGGGCCACACTATGTTGCTGTCTGGGGATTCTTTATGTTGTTTTAATTTGGAGATTAACTGAAATTATTACAAAATATAAAAATATATTAAAAACTTAAGTGTTTTTAATTGCGATTAATCGCAGTAAAAAAAAAGTGTGATTAATTGAGTTAATAATTTTTACTTGTCAAGAAAATGCTTCTTGATTTAAGAATTTTTAGATATTTGGACTAGAAACAAGACAGAAAATGTAAGTAAGAAAAGCATTTTTTGCAGTGTTGTAAGTTGAATTGTCAAACTCTGAAGTGTTGCTAATACAACTCATTGTGTTTCTTCTTTATTAATTTTCTTGGTCTTAAAAAGGTCTTTAAAAAGTCTTAAATTTCCCTTTATAAAACCTGCAGTAATCTTGCTTTACTAGGAAAACACAAATGTAATTAAATATGAATGATACTCCAAATCTGAGCAGTATTTGCCATTTGAATGAGACTAATTACATGTTTTAAATGATCTCTCTCAGGATATCCAGGCCCTTGAGGAATACAGAGAGAAGAACCAGAAGCAGCAGAAGTTATGGGTTCACAGGCTGCTGTTGTACTCAGTCCTGCTCTACATTATAGCCTGTACAGTCGTCTACGCCTGGTACATCCCAGAGCAGACGATAGGAAAAGTAATAGTGGCGTCACCATTCTTGGTATTTCCTCTGTTGTAAGTGCTTTAGGTTCAGACCATCAGTGGAATGATAGTAAATTCTCTTCATTTGGTTTTGATTCAAAGTGTACATTTTCTAATGCTTATGACTTAAATGAGTTTTAAATTAAACTATAAATGAGTTGCTTTTCCTTCCTGCAGAGTTTGGCTCCTGAGGAAACTGCTGATTGTTTTATACAACAAGCGAATGGAAAGAAACAGTAAGAATTTCCCTGTGAATCCAATGGCAAAATCTGGATTTGAACCTGATTTTATATTTGATCTCATTATGCGGTCAGTCTGTAATGATGACACTGAAGTATTAAGGCCCATTCACTCAAGAACGATAACTATAATAACTATATGAAAACTATATTAGCATCAACAGATGATATTGTTCTGTTTATTCTGCGTGCGCTGCAGTTTAGATGTCTTTTGCTTTAAACATTTAGACTCCTATACGAAGCCCATTTGCTTATCCGCGTTCAGCTCCGACTCGGAGCGCGCACACAGAAAGCCGTCTGGGGAACAGTGTCTCTTTTGCGGTTTAATATCAAACACGTCCCGCAATTTAGCAACAGTAGACTGCATTTTACAACACACTAATTTGGCTGATTTGGATGATATTTCGCCACTGTGAAGGAAAGGAAGGTAGGCGGGATAGTATGCGGAAGTGGCACAATAATCGCTTTACTTCGATCATCTTGTTTTCATAATCGTTAGAAGCTGAAAGCGAAAATCAATTACGATTAATCGCACAGTCCTACTTTGTCGTTATCATTTATAGTTATCTTCCTTGGTGTGGGCGGGTCTTTAATCCTATATACGTGTTTTTTTTTTTTTTTCATATCTACATGTTTTTTTTTTGCATCTTAGATGAAAAATTAGAAGAGCTGAAAGCAGAGAAAAAGAAAATAGTGAGTAATCAGTCGCAGTGTCTTTCTTTGAATGTCACTTACTGGTGTGTAGTTAATTTTGGGTTAGTTTGTCTGTTTTCACACCTGTATAGAGCACTTCAGAGATGCTTGAGTGCAGGCCCTCTCATAAATGTCAGGATTTTTTAATATGAGCGATGAGCTAGTAATTTCACCCAGTCAGAGATCTTCTCTCGTCCCGTATGAGCCAGTTAGCCGATACTAATATTAGCCCAACAACATCCTGTTTTCCTTTCATCATATTGCGCCTCTCTGCTGTCAGTGGGAGAAAGAGATAATTTCTGCTCTTAATAAATAATCTGAAATCAATGAAGACAGCGGGTAATTGGCACAAAGACTTTACTTGGTAAAGTGCTTAGCTAACGACTTGTCTTTAAATTAATAGTGTTTAGTGATGGGAGGAAATAAATCTGAGAAATTGCTTGTCATCCACTGTCATGTCTAATAACTTTCAATAATTACAGCTGATGGATTTTCGCACTCCCCATTATCGCAGTAGGGCTTGTAATTATTCTATTCATTAAAGTTAAATAATTAGCACTATTTGCTCTTTCCCTGAAATGAAGTTTTAAAATTAAACCAAACAGAAGACGGTGAGAAAGACGGACTGGTTTTTTTTTCTGCAATTAAACTCAAAAATAAGCAGTGGGTTTAGCTCCTTTATCCGAAGTGGACCGATGTCATAAATTGAAATGTTTTTTTGTAATTCTCAACAATATGTTTTCAGTTTTCATTCTTAGTCAGTTGGCATCTCTGTTTAATGTAATTGTGGTTATGTGATTGTAATATTTTCTCACACAGCTTGAACAGGTAATGGAAACGGAAACCTACAAAAACGCTAAGCTGATTCTGGAACGGTTTGACCCAGACTCTAAGAAAAAGCTTGTACGTACTTTATTCTTAAGTCTGCAAATAAATATATTGGCCCATATGTGTTGGGTTAATGTTTTTGTTTTCTCTGAAGGAGTTGGAAGCTCAACCCATTGGCCCACCGGCGACTCCAAGACAAGGCCAAGGTGAGCAAACGAATCCTTTCCCTCTCAAAAGTCAATAGCTTTGTTGCGTTTTACTGTGAGAATCATGTTATTTTCTGCTCAGAGCTGCGTCAGAGGCTTGTGTCCCCTCATCCCGCTGGACGTCCACCTCCTGTTCCTGTAACTGCCCCTGCAGTCCCCCCTACTCTACTGTCTGCCCCGGGTGGGCCGCCTGAAAAAGGTCTTGCTACCTCAACCCCACATGGTCTGATCAGGAGGCCTGGGACTCCGGCTGGCTCTCCTGCCCCAGGGATGGGTGAGTCTCTCATCCTCACTCAATGTCTGATTGGCTTTGGTTGGCATAGATGAGCTGGTAATGGTGGTTCAACAGAGACCTGTATCTTTTAAAGAAACAAAACATTGAGTGATAACCAGTATTAGTCAGAAGCCAACAAGTGGTCGATGCTCATGTTTTTCTTGTAATGTGCCCTAGTTTATGTTCTGAATATCATATTGCCATACATACTGTTTCTGCAGTGCATACTGTTCACAGCTTGTGTATTTTCTTTAAAGTTAAATGGGTAACACTTTAGTTTGGGGTCCAATTCTCACTATTAACTACAGTAGTCAACATTTGAAGTGGATCAAAACCTTTCTTCAAAGTTGTTCTAAAACTTCTTAGGACAACTTGGTTCTTAGGACAACTTTGAACTTTTTTGATCCGCTTAAAATGCTGACTACTATAGTTGCTTGTTAGCATGCATATTACTTACATTTTGGCTGTTTAGTAGTACTTATAAAACACACATTAATGCCTTATTCTGCATGACCCTATTCTACATCCCATAAACCTACCCAATACCTAAACTAAACAACTACCTTACTGACTATTAATAAGCAGTAAATTAAGAGTTTGAGGTGAAAGTCATGGTTAATAGTGAATATGTGTTCCCCAAACTAAAGTCTGACCACTAAATTACCTACTACATTTGCCATAAAGCACAGCAAAAACACACCATTTTTTGTGTGTTGCTTTAAATGCAAATGAACTGCTGCTCCCGGCCCGCTTTCCAGAAGAGGGCAGCTCTCACTTCGGTTGCTCAACAACAACAAAGCTGGAGAATCTCACGCAGTCAAAATGAGGATTGTCAGTAACGGTGTTCAGCCTTACATTGTTCAAACCAGAGTCGGACACTGATGGAGAGACTCACGAAGAAGTTACAACTTTTAGAATGAAACTGGACGTTTCTGAATGGTTAGTGGATAAATTTATGTAGCTGCTGTGGAGTTGATTCAACTCATCGACTAGCATGTGCCGTCATGTTGATCTTTTGTGCAAATCCAGAGTTGAATTGACCCTCGTTTGTGAAGCAGTCCGGCGTAAAATGACAGCATGGCAACAACACTCTACTACAACAACTCTTCCTCTTCTATAAAGCAGCCCAACATGGCCTCACCCCCTTTGTTGTGTTCTCAGGGGCGGAGTTTATGTAAATTTTTGGGGTTAGTGATGTCACTAACCCAGAAAGAAGCTCGTTGTAGTCCCTACCAGCTGTTTGTTGTAGTCCTTAAAAAGTGATTTCTGTAATAGAAAATATCTCCTTTGCATTGAACTTTGAGCGTCGTAACTTTGCAGATGTTATTTATGATCAAACAGCAACATTACACACTAACTAAAGTTAAAAAAGTGAAATCATAATCAGCCACCCCTTTAAAGTAGTATGCACTAAGTAATTCTGAACATAACCCTTGCAAATTAATGAAACAAGAAGCCGCTTATAGAAACAAGCTGAACTATAATAAAATATGCTGTAAACTTTACCTCGATTGAAGAGTGAATGAATTGAGGCTTTTAGTAATGTTTGAGAATTGGACCAGAAATAAACAGACAAGGAGATCTTGAGGAGTCCAGTGTTGTTTTTGTTAATTAAAATTAAAAAAAAAAACAATTCAAATAATTTCCGATAATTAAAAAATAAAACTGAAATAAAGTGAAGTATTACAAAAACTTAAATGAAAAATGTTAATTGAAAGTTAAAGTATTAAAATTACTGAAACTAAAAGTTAACTTTAGTTATGTAACTAAAATATAAGATATATATATATATATATATATATATATATATATATATATATATATATATATATATATATATATATATATAGCTAAAAATGTGCATCTGTCATTTATTTTGTTATATTATATAAAATGTTAAATAAAATTTAATAAAATATATTTTGTATTTATATATATATATATATATATATATATATATATATATATATATATAATATATAATATATAAACAAAAAACTGACAGAAGCACATACTGAAATGACAAAAACTAATATTAAAATGAAAATGAAAGCTAAAATGAGTGAAGTAAATGGTAATTAAAAATACTAAAAAACAATAAATGCTATGTTAGTATATAAATAATACTAAAATAACACACACTTTTTGTCTTTGATATCCGGTCGTGTACAAACATCTGTTAGCAGTGACTGACAGGTGACACGGGCCCTACTGTGTTGCTCACGTGAGTTTTGCTGTGTGTGAACAGATCTGGGCCCTGTTCAAGCAAACACCTTTAGGAAGAAATTGGAAGTGAAAAGCACCTTGGCCCACTGCGGAGTCTCCATATGCTGGTAAATGAGTAAGCAGCAGGGATTCCTGACTATGCCAAGTCTGGCAGAAATGACCAGTCTTCTCGCTATGATTGCTCTTGATGTTAAATTATATTAATTATGAGTGTGGATCACAGCGGGCATGAGGAGGGAGGTCCATATCAGTGTCGTTATTAAAAGCTGTCCCTCTTATCATTCATCATCGGCCATGCAGCACTGAGCCACAGATCCCACCACACGACTGACACGTGTGTGTGTGTGTGTGTGTGTGTGTGTGTGTGTGTGTGTGTGTGTGCGCGCAGGAATGCACCCTCCAGGTCCTCCGCTGGCCAGACCCGTCCTCCCCAGAGAGCGAGGTGCCATGGACAGGGTCATTGAGTACCTAGTGGGTGATGGACCTCAGAACAGGTGAATGGTCAATCTTGAAATCATGATTTATATCTTTACACTGAGCAAAATCAAGGTGTGATATGATTTTCCAAAAAGAAAGATCACCATATAATACAGAGTTCAGCTTCACTTCAGCCAAGCCCAAAGAATACAGATCATTTTAGCTGAATTACATTCTGAATTTCAAATACCACACATCTAAAACTTTTAGATAAGAAAACCTGAGAATTTTTGAATGCATTTCAGCTTGCACAACATGGTACATTGAATACGTTTACATGTGCACCAATAATGGATTTCAATCTGATTAAGGACTTAATCGCAATTAGATGTTTACATGACACGAGAAGAAGTGTGGTTATTTTTACAGCACAGATGAACTCTCATCAAATGCAAAACACATTTTTATGTATATGTTTTTATGTATATTATTTGGTGCCGTGATGGACATAACATAATGCAGATATAACTGGGTTTGAACGCTGCCGTTGCATTGTTCGCTCCATCTCTGGATGAAGATATGGAGCAGAGACTGAGAGTTGTTGAAAAGTTCACTGATTTGGAGAATATTCTGAAGGTTTTATGTCACAGTTCATGAAAGTTGCATGTAAACAGGAGGTTTGCTCTTGTCATGTATACATCTTACTGCGATTAAGTCCTTAAATAACTCTGATTATTGTAAAAAATTGCATTTTTGGTGGACTTGAAAACATAGTCATTAGCTGTTTCCATTACCCTTCAAATTGTGTAAATTTTAAGTTGTGAATTGAAAATATGCCCAATGGAAACACGTCAGTTTCGTTGTTTTTACAGCGACTTTGTACACTTGCTTGAGGTGGGGTTTTTTTTAGGCAATTCGAAAAAGGACGATTTTGCAAAACTGCAATGGAAACAGTTTTTTTTTTTCGCATTTACAGGTCACCTGGCGTACGTAAAAGTCGATCATTCTCATGTTTGGACATGAAGATGAGACAAAGTTCTTTATTAAACTCATAAAAGACAAAAGAATTATGGGAATACTGGATTCTAAGAAAGAAATGCCACAATTTAACAAGACCTTGAAGCAGATAGGAGGGAGAAACAACCAGAAACACCTCATACCTGGCTGTTCCCAAGTATAAGGGGCTTTCTTTGCCATTAATGCTTGGATAACATGCCTATGTCTCCTTCGATTAAAAATAATGGCTAGTGTGGTGGCTGCGATATACTTAAACCTACTAACATCTGTTGGCATGATTTTTGGACTTATCGCCAAAGGAAAAAATGACGTTTTAGTCGCATAACATCAGTTAATGGAAACGTTGTCATTTTGCAATAGTTTTTTATCAACATTTAGAAAATATCGCAAAAGTTTTGTGCAAATCTGTAATGGAAACCCGGCTGAATTGGAAAAAAGAAAAAAAAAAATCTGGATTTTATTAGTATTGATTTCAAACATCACTATTGCTTTTTTTTTTTTGTTAGAATAATGTAGACTACTTCGGTTGTAGAGTTCAGGATCAGTAAGATATATATTTAAGATATTACCATTTTTATTAAGCAAGTATGCATTAGAATGATAAGAAGTGGCAGTAAAGGCATTTATAATGCTACAAAAGATTTTTATTTAAAAAAAATGCTGTTCTTTTTAACTTTATTCATTTAAAGAGGAAAAAAATGTAAGGTTTCCACAAAAATGTTAAGCAGCAACTGCAACGGTTTTCAACATTGATAATAATCAGAAATGTTTCTTGATCGTCAAATCATCATATTAGAATGATTTCTGAAGGATCATGTGACACTGAAGATGAGTAATGATGCTGAAAATTCAGCTTTGATCACAGGAATACATTACATTTTAACACATAGAAAACAGTACTTTAAAATTGAAAAAAATATTTCACAATATTGTGTTTACTATATATTTTGATAAAATAAATGTGGTCCTTTGCATCCTTAGACATAATGTAGCTACCAACACAAAGCATTTTTTAAAGCTTTATTAAGTTTGAATAATTTTCCTCTGTTTTTATTGCAGATATGCTCTGATATGCCAGCAGTGTTTGTCTCATAATGGTATGGCTTTAAAGGAGGAGTTTGAATATGTTGGTAAGATTCAGAGAAAAACACACTTTGACTGACGTTTAACTGTTCAGTATGTCACTGAGCTCTTTAAAGCATAAAGATGTTTTTTTCAATGTAAACAAGTGTAAACGCACCCCCCCTCTGATGATTCACACATTGTTAATGTGCTGCATGTTTATTTTCATATTCATGTGTCTAAGGATCATTTCAGATAAGTTGAGTTTGGTTTTTGTTTTTTATCGCCAATGTTTTAGCATTCAGATGTGCCTACTGTTATTTCCTGAACCCGGCCCGGAAGACACGTCCCCAGGCCCCGCGTCTCCCAGAATTCACAGCAGAAACCAAGATGAGCCAAGACCCCCCTGCTGTTGCCATGGAGACAGACCTGTCTAGCTCTCCACCTGCCCCAGGTACCAGATCTCCACCAGAGTTCACCTGAGCAGCAGGAGGAGGTGATGTTTAGATGCTCCTGATATTCTGAAGAGCGTGAGGACTTATGCACAGTATTAAAGGTTTTGATTTGAGAAGGGGTGGGTTTGTTTACTGCAGGTCTAGTGTGTGTGTGTGTGTGTGTGTGTGTGTGTGTGTGTGTGTGTGTGTGTGTGTGTGTGTGTGTGTGTGTGTGAGTCCCTGCTGCTCGTGCCCTCTGAGAGGACATTTGCTGATGTGCTGAGAGCAGATCTGTGAGGTGATTAAAGGCTTTAGAGTCTTATATTCCCCCCCACAGTGCTGCCTAGTTAGTAGGGCTTTACCCTGTGTCTCTACCTGACACACACACACACACACACACACACACACACACACACACACACACACACACACACACTCTCTTCTGTTATTATGTGCTCAGTCAATGGCAAGTGATGACTGATGATACATTGAGTGTTTGACTGTGTGTCTGTGTGCGTGTCTGTGTGCGTGTGTGTGTGTGTTCGCACGCTCTCAGTTTCTATTATGTATCTTCATTCTGGAATTTAGTTATTGCTACATTTATTTTATGAATGTAAAACATTTTATTTTAATGATTTTTCATTTGAACCTTTTTTCCCCATCCTTTGTCTGGTTGACAAGTGAATATTCTTATATGAACAGTATTTTAATTTCCATATTGTAATAATTTTGTACCTTTTACGTTTCCTGTGTGTGTGTGTGTGTGTGTGTGTGTGTGTGTATGTTGGTTCAATGTCAGAGTTTGAAACATCTTAAAGTTTTTTTTTTCCACAAATTTTGTATGTATGCAAATTGTATAATATCTAAGGTACACATTTCTAGTAATTGTGCGGTTAATTCTCCAATTGTATTTTCAGAAAGTTTTAGAATATTTTTCGTCTCCCCAAATTTGTCACTACCAAAACACAATAATAAATAATTTAATAAGGGTTACATTGACCTATTAAGATTTTGTTTACATCTACCTTGTAAAAATATATATATATTTTTTTTTTTAAAAAAAGTTTTCACAGGTAAATCAATGTTACCATTTTTATCAATATTTCAAGTGTAATTTATGAGATTTGTTGTATTTTGGCATAAAGTTGATCATATTTATTTCAAAGTGAAGGATTCATTAGTCTGAATATACATTGAACAAACACTATAATAACATCTTAGCTTATAATTCTTGACAAAACATTCCATGTTCTGGTCGTGACTGCACATTTTCGGTGACAGTAATGTGTTGGTAGACACCACATCACATTACAGAATTTTAACTCGCATACTAAAACACTACTAAAACATATTAAAATACTAATGATTTGCACAATTGTTTTGAAAAAATTTAAAAAGAAAAAGTTGAAGTTAAATTTGAAAAAGTTTATTTCCCCCAAATAAATGATTGTGTTCCCTTTTGTCACTACCAAAACAATGATGCCATGTTTCGGTTTTGACAATTTTAGATACTTTTGAGTCTAGCTCAAAGATGCTAATCAGCACATAATTAGCTAGCACAGTTCTGAACAGTTGTACACAAATTAAAAACTACATTTTTATGAAATAACACCCAAAAGAAAGTTTGCTTAATTGCAGAAAAAAAAGTGTTTGGTAGTGACATTCCTTAAAGTTACACACAGATTTTCAGACTTTTGAACACATTTAACTCAAAATGATGGTACCTATCTACTCTGAAAGAGAGGCTTGAGAGGGAGGGACACAGGAATATTTCCTGATCAAAAATGTAGAAGTGTGTTAAAATCAGAGTCAGTCAATGGACTAAAACATACACTGTTTCAGTAGTGACATGAAAATGTGGGATTTTTTATTTTTTTTAAAAACAAAGTTTCATGATTTAAAAATAAAATATAAAATATTTTTAACGCCACTTTAAAAAAAAAAAAAATAAAAAATATATTTTTAAAAACAACAATGAAAAAAATTGCAAAAATGATTTTAATATATTTTCACAATTTGAAATTTAGGGGTTAGGGTTCGGGACAGACACCTTCCAATTGAAAGTACCCAATAAATGATGATTTTATATATATTAAGCTTACTGATATTTTAAATATTATTGTGGGATTCAATAGATAATAGAAGGATCTTAGTAAACATCTAAAATTTGAATACTTAAATGCTTTTTAAATGTGTTTTTGGTTGTGGGACAGCAGTTTGCACCAATTCTTAGGATTGTGTGTGTGTATGTATGTGTGTTCAAAAGTTTGTGGTCAATAAGGGTTTTTAATTTCTTCTTTTCTAATCATCAAAGAATCCTGAAATATGAATCGGCACAGCTGTTTTCAACTTTTATAATAATCAGAAATGTTTCTTGAGCATCAAATCATCATATTACAATGATTTCTGAAGGATCATGTGACACTGAAGACTGGAGTAATGATGCTGAAAATTCAGCTTTGATCACAGGAATATTAAAAAAAATATATATTAAATGTAATTTTGGAATTATTAAAACATTTCATTAAACTTTTAAACCATAATATGTTCACTTTTTTTCGTTCACTAAAAAAAAAAATTGTAGTTTAACTTGACATTACCGTTTACTGTTTTCCACCCTCTATCTGACTTGGTCATATCACGTGCTTATGGTTTTGTCGTCATAACCGTAGAGAGGAAATAGTCTGTGTGGACTTGGATGAAGCTCTGGTTTGTGAATGTTAGGTTGACATAGATTATTTTAAATGATGTGCCTCTTTTCGCAGTGAAATAGAATGTACTAACAATCACTGGTTTCGTTTGTTCATCAGAGGGTAAAGCAGCCTGTCCAGGGCATGTGAAAGCAGAACCTGGAGAACAGCACACAGAAGACAGTCCTTCAGAAGAGAAGAAGCCAGCAGATCCAGATCCACACACTGACCTCCCCGACAAATCAGAGGGCGAGCACGATGTGTCCGCTATGGAAGTGGAATAGAGTGAGAGAGGATTTGCCAATATCTTGTGTGTATGCGCATGTAGGTTTGATTTCCATTGAAGGTTGATTTTCTTATTCTTTACCTTTAGTTTATTTGTATCTGTTTGTTTTAATTTCTACGTTATATTGCAGTGTTATTTAATACATTAGTAAGGCAAAGCTAAGTAGAAATAAGTTAAGAGGTCAGGGATTTTTGTGATGGTTATTTTTTTGGGAGATATTATTATTAGTTATGATGTATCTGCAATAATTAGTTACATTGCTGGGTTTAATAGGCATACAATATTTTGTTTGTTTACATGTTAAGTGAATGGAACCTGTATGTAAAGCGTCAATGCAGAATGTTCAGCACATAACTGTTTATTCTCTTAGTTGGAAAGAAAAGCAGCTATTGACATCCATTTCCTTTCATCCTCCATATAAGCACTGTTTTGTGACTGAATGTATTTAACATTCTTATTTACAATATGTAATAATGCAAAAATGTCATTCAAAAGAATATTTATGATATTTATAGTTATTAATATCCTCCCAGTGCCTGTTATTAAAGTGTAGCATACATTAGGTGCTGTGCAGAGAGAGATTGGTCCCATGTTTACATGTGTTCAGGTACCGCCATAGGAATGTCTGGTTATTTATTACGGCATAAAAACAGCCCTTCAGTGTTCTCAGCCTCATGTGCCTTTATGTTTGACCTGTTTCAAGATTTCAAAAGCAGATGAACTGTCAAGTAATTGTCAAGCATAGCATTATGTACGAAAATACAGTGCTGTTTTTATTTTTTGTCTACAAGAAAGAGAAATAAAGTTTTTAAAACAGTATCCTGATGTTGAGATGCAGAGTTTTTTAAGGGACAGAATTCAAGAGAGATAGATATATATTATGTTTTAAATATTGTTTTAAATATTATTGCCTATTACGGAGTGTCTACTTACACAAAGTGCAAATAGCCCAACTAGTCTGTAGAGGCTGTTGTCTGAATGAGCCAGAATTTCTTGCAAAAGAAATCCCACTGATAACAGAATAGATGGAGATCGGCAGGTGGTGCTAGTTTTTGACGCCACCGACCCGAATTTTTTTTATTTATTTATTTTCAAACTCATTAGGCTAAACTCCCATCACATATTAGCTCGGAGAGGCGTTTATTTGAAATAAAAATTAAAGGTACTCCATTTAACTTTTTTTTGTTTGTTAGTAATTTATACGCGTCCATACACCATTAATTCTTCTTCCAAAATGTGTTTTTTTTTTGTCTTACCCGATTCACCATGGTAAGTATTTTAGACCAGTCGGGATGGTTTACGCGGGAACTTGCGTACATGCGTCACTCGCTCGTGCGTGTCTGGTCTGGCGTGAGAGTGGCATAGGTTAGTTGTCACAATGAGCAAGAAAGGTTGACATAGAGCAGCTAAATCTCGAACTTCCGGTGAATCATCAGTTTTAAAAAAGCGCCGAACAGAGGAGAGACTGCTGGTAAAAAGAGAACGTGACAGAGCTCGTGTAATAAAACTGAATAAGGCTTGACTTTTCGAAGATTGCGAGAACTGAGGGATTTGTAATGTAAGTGATGCTGAAATAGCATTTTTATTTCTCAACAAGTGAGTATAAGGTATTTTATTGAACAGATAAATTGCCATGTAGCTCGAACAGAGTTCACTGTAAAGCATTATCTATTGTGAAGGGTCATTTCGTTATGGTTGTAGCTGTGCTGGAATTTATTTTCAAGGAAGTACCGTGTCTATTAATGGACAAAGCTACAATGTCTTCAGCTAGTCAGCTTGAGATCATTTCCATCTAAACTTGTTATATCTCTCAAGCCTAGTAGTGAATGTTTTATGTGCAGTAGGATAATCATATTCATCCGCACAGTCACGCAAAGCCGAAGCACTACAAAAACAACGTTCTTCCGCAAATCGCATGCGGTTGAGTTTTTACCCTCTAGAGGGCCAAAAGTTACATAATGTACCTTTAAGAAAATATTCTTAAAGTGGAAATTCAGAAAGTGCCAAAAGGGTATTTAACAGTGTAGGCTAAATAAGTTGTTTAACGGGTAGGGTTAGGAGTAGGTGTAGGGGAGGAATTTAGGGACAGGGACAAGTAGCTAATGTATCAATAAAGCAGCATCCATTTTAATAATCATTGACACTAAGTATGTTATCATTTTGGTTTGGTTTAGTTTATTTGCACAAATATAAAATATATACAATGAAAAAGAAACAAAAAAGTACAATCCATATAGGACAGAAAACCCAAAAGGGCTTATTTAAAATCTCCACCTAAACAACAACAAAAAGAAACTAATTGTGAAATTAAAGAAAAAAAAACGAAATTATAAATATATAAATGTATATGACTGCAACAAGTTACAACATATATTAAAAACTCAAAAATAATGTACTCCAGAAACAAACCTTATAGGGTATCCTATACATAAACATCAGAAAACAAAAAAAAGTACAATTACAATGCAGCAATAAAATGATTCTTTATACATCTTTTATAATTTTTTTTTTTTTTTTTTTTGCTAGATGGGATAAACCATTCTATAATTTAATACCCCTAAATCTTATAGAGTATTGAGCTCTACAAGTAAGAATTTTAGGAAGATGAAAATCTGAAAATTGATGAGTTAAGTGACAGTGAACCTGTGAATTTACTTTAAAATACATCTTAAATTGCTCTGGAATGTTACCTTCACCTGAATATATCTTATAAATAAAAACACATACTTGAGAAATATTAATATCATAAATTTAAGAACTTCTAAATAATATAAGCAGATGAAGTATATGCATTTGATCGAGTTGAAATCCTAACACTCATTGCATACTGTTTTATAATATCTGCCACTATTTGCACTAAGTATAAATAGCATCTAACAACTATTTACACGTATAGTGCAAAGAAAATACTTTTTGTTGCTATTTACATGTAGTGCACATAGCCGCTGCCTTTTTAAAATGATTATTATTTTGTTGTTATTGAACACAGAATCACACAAATTTCAGTTTCTTTCCACTTTTTAATACCCATTATTCTGGTGTTCTGGGGTTGGGAGTGAAGGGGTCATGGTTACCCAGGTAGATATGTGTAGTTATTGGTTGTAGCTAGTGTTATTTGTGTGGAGAGATTGCCGGTCAGTGGATATGCCACTTGAATGGTTAAGTGACCCTGCTCAAGTGAGCGTGAGAGAGCATCTGTGTGTGCTCGGCTGAAATAGGCTGTTAGCGGCCTGCGGTATCGCCCTGCCCGCGGCCCGTCCGCTCTGACACAGAGAGACATTGAGAAGAATGTGTTAAAACACAGTCCATTTTCATTAGGGAGCCTATTTTAGCTTGTGATCATTTTATTTTAGCTCATTGATCATTTCAGACAGTATTAGATAATGGGAGTGACACACAAGCCCAACTGAGCTTGATTACTTGACCCTCTTCATTTGCAACAAGAGCGCTATCTCTGCCCCTTGACACGCACACATTCTCTCTCTCAGGTCAGTCTCTCGCATTTGTCTTTGGGATTTTATAATGCATGTTTACAGATACGTGACCCCCTGAGCGCAGCAATGCATCACTGTCAGCAGGACAGTGGCACCTGATTCCCATACACCGCGCCTCTCTCTGACCTCTGACAGCACCCTGGCGCTCCAGAAAAAATAACCCGTCAATAGGACATTTGAACCTTTCCCAGCAAATATGATGTAGATCAAGTGTTGGTGAATTACTCGTGAGGTGGGCGCTCAGTAGCCCACCCCCCGTTTCATTTCGGAGTCAAACTCCTCACTACATCATGCTGCGAAAGACGACATTTATTTTCTTTGACATCTTTGCTAGTGCACTGTCAGTAAAATCATTTTGTGTGTTTTGAATTCCCATCCATTTAAAGAGTTTGCGAGCTGCGCGCTCAAAGACGCTTTTTCATGTTTGCGGCACAATTGCTTTTTTATTGAGGACTTCTCTCAGGCAGATGGAGTGATTAGATATGAATCCATCTTGATACTCGCCTCACTTTCACTCGTAGAAAGATTCACTTTTCCAGTACTTCAAACTCATTTTTTCTTACCATCTCTCCCTCGCTTGACACATCTGTTCAGTTAAGAATAATACACCCTCAAAATAGTCATATGGATGTTGCGTGAAATTAAGAGGGGAAATATTTGGTGTTTCAGAACAACAAAGATTTTCAAGAGATGTTGTGCAGTCCACTCTTTTCATCAGAGGCCTGCTTCATACCACAGCTGGTTATATAGAGAATCCCCATATATATACGTGGAGAGAAAAGATAGTGAAGGATGCATATTTTCTGCTCTGCTCCACACAGGAAGGAGATTCCATCTGCTCTCTGCTATCAGCGACCTACTAATTGATTTTCAAGGATGACAAACGAGCCGCTGGTTTGCTGAGCAGAGGTAATTCCGACCCGGTCCTGTCGGGCCAAACCGGCATTCTCGGAGTACAACCCTCTCCGATTCACCTCACACGTCTCTCGACTCAGATTTACACTGATCTTTTATTTATTCCCTGAAAATATGGCAGATAAGAAGCATAAGTGTTCTTGATATTGTGTTTTGTCATATCGAGCAGCCAAAGATTGAAATCCTAAGAAACAATTTTCTGTTGAAATGAAAGAGCTTGGCCTTGTGAACCCTGGAGGAAAATAACCTCGCTGTTCCAGGCAGAATATATATAACAGAAGAACTGAATAAGTTAAATAGACAAGAGCACGAGCCATGTCACTTTTCCATTTACTGCCCTTTGGGGTGAGCGCTTCAAAATCCTCTTAAAAGAAGAAGACTTGTTATGTTCCCCCTTGCAAATACCATACAAAACTGCACTCTAAAAAACACTGGGTTAAAAACAACCCAATTTGGGTTGTTTTGGGCTGGGTAGGACAGAACACATGTTAGGTTAATTTTACCCAGCAAATTGGGTCATTTATTTAACCCAGCATAACTGGTTGATTCAATGTTCATGGATTAACTTAAATCCTCTAAACGTTTTTTAAATACTGCACACAGCCACTGGTTTGCATGATAATTCCTTTATTTTCGATCATATTTTATAGTATAGCATATTTTATATAGTTTTTAATACATATTGCCTACATTTAACCTTGTTTAACAAATATTAGAAGTAAAAATTCAAGTGTAATCAACCAGTCTCTGTTGTCCTGTTTCCACCGTAACGGCGCTGGATCTCGTGCCGGAGATGGCTTGCGTTCGGCGGGGGAACTGATAACTTCAGACCGCCGCCTGCGTTTCACTCGTAGCCGAAAAATGCTGTGACAGTCATCCACCAATTTGATGGAGCTGCACTGCTCTCTCCTGAAGAGGGCGCAAAAAAGCCAGCGATAAATAACTCAACCCCTGGGTTGTTACGTCTGACCCAGGAGCTGGGTAACATAAAAACTACCCAAACACTGGGTTGTTACGTCTGACCCGGGAGCGAGGTAACACAAAAGCTACCCAAACACTGGGTTGTTACGTCTGACCCAGGAGCGGGGTAACACAAAAACTACCCAAACACTGGGTTGTTACGTCTGACCCAGGAGCGGGGTACCACAAAAACTACCCAAACACTGGGTTGTTACATCTGACCCAGGAGCGGGGTAACACAAAAACTACCCAAACACTGGGTTGTTACGTCTGACCCAGGAGCGGGGTACCACAAAAACTACCCAAACACTGGGTTGTAACGTCTGACCCAGGAGCTGGGTAACACAAAAACTACCCAAACACTGGAGCTGGGTAACACAAAAACTACCCAAACACTGGGTTGTTAAGTCTGACCCAGGAGCGAGGTAACACAAAAACTACCCAAACACTGGGTTGTTATGTCTGACCCAGGAGCTGGGTAACACAAAAGCTACCCAAACACTGGGTTGTTACATCTGACCCAGGAGCGGGGTAACACAAAAACTACCCAAACACTGGGTTGTTACGTCTGACCCAGGAGCGGGGTAACACAAAAACTACCCAATCACTGGGTTGTTACGTCTGACCCAGGAGCTGGGTAACACAAAAGCTACCCAAACACTGGGTTGTTATGTCTGACCCAGGAGCTGGGTAACACAAAAACTACCCAAACACTGGAGCTGGGTAACACAAAAAATACCCAAACACTGGGTTGTAACGTCTGACCCAGGAGCTGGGTAACACAAAAACTACCCAAACACTGGAGCTGGGTAACACAAAAACTACCCAAACACTGGGTTGTTACGTCTGACCCAGGAGCGGGGTAACACAAAAGCTACCCAAACACTGGGTTGTTATGTCTGACCCAGGAGCAGGGTAACACAAAAACTACCCAAACACTGGAGCTGGGTAACACAAAAACTACCCAAACACTGGGTTGTTACGTCTGACCCAGGAGCGGGGTAACACAAAAGCTACCCAAACACTGGGTTGTTATGTCTGACCCAGGAGCGGGGTAACACAAAAGCTACCCAAACACTGGGTTGTTATGTCTGACCGAGGATCTGGGTAACACAAAAACTACCCAAACACTGGGTTGTTATGTCTGACCCAGGAGCTGGGTAACACAAAAGCTACCCAAACACTGGGTTGTTACATCTGATCCAGGAGCGGGGTAACACAAAAACTACCCAAACACTGGGTTGTTACATCTGACCCAGGAGCTGGGTAACACAAAAACTACCCAAACACTGAAGCTGGGTAACACAAAAACTACCCAAACACTGGGTTGTTACGTCTGACCCAGGAGCTGGGTAACACAATTTAGCAATTAGACCCTCGCTGTTTCCTTATAAGGAGGGCGCGAAGGGTGATACGGACCATAATGAGTTGAATGTCACAAAAGCAATTAACATGTCCTGGTATTAGAGTTCACTGTGGGATGATGACAACTGTATCATTATCAAAGTCATCATACCGCCGTCGGTGTGAGGGACACATTAAAATCAAATTAAAGAATGGCATCGTGTGCGGCGCCATGGCCCGAACGACGAGACGCTCCATGAGCAGTTGAATTCTGGCAATTAGCTTTTGGCTCTGTGATTCTTAAATGCCACAAGACAAAGTTGAGTGGCGTGAATTCGTTTCACGAAAAGGTCATGAGGTGCCAAAAATATGTTGATTTGAACGGAATTACCATTTAAATCACAAAACACATTTCGCCCTCCATCCCCGGCGCACTGGAGCCTGCCGTAAATTGTTAGACAGGAACAATAAGCTTCTCTGGAGCAGAAAAGTCATTAAACCTCGCTGGAGCTCAAATGGAGACTCTTCTAAAACGTTTTTAGAGGCATCATGGTGCAGAGAAATGCCAGGCCTATCATCGCTCGCATGTTCTTCAGCATTTTTCACCTCTGAAAGGGCACATTTTTTACTTTAACTCTGACAATCTAGATCTACGAGTGCTTCTAACTTACCATCATATATTTAGAGATGACTGACACTGTCGCCTCACATGTAGAAGTAGCTTGACCTTTACATTCTGATAAAACAGCGTCCTGACCAATGTGGGGTTTTCAATGGAAAATTCTCAAATTTTGGCTCCCAAATTGTGATAAAGTACTTTCAGACATGACTCAGAAAAAGAGACATCCTTTTGAAGGTACTAAAATGCAGTCCATTCTGAGCACCAATGACATATTTTTACCGTCGTTTAATGTGGAATCAATATGTTTGCTATAAATGCCTTACTTTTTCTTTGCAATACAAATACAAAACTCATTTTTCTAAATGCAAGAAATTACCTTAAAGGGTTAGTTGACACTGGGTGTTATGTCTGGATCTGGGTAACACAAAAACTACCCAAACACTGGGTTGTTACGTCTGACCCAGGAGCTGGATAACACAAAAACTACAGAAACACTGGGTTGTTTGACCCAAAAATGAAAATTACTCACCCTCAAGCCATCCTAGGTGTATATTCGTCTTTCAGACCAACACAATCGGAGATAAATTTAAAAATATCCTGGCTCTTCCAAGCTTTAAAATGGCAGTGAATGAGGGGCATGATTTTGAAGCCAAAAAAACGGCCATACGCATCGATTTGTGGCGGAAGAGTGACCTCTGAACCGACGCATGACATATTGACGAACGCGGAAGCACAGAGGATAGAGTAAAACAAAACACCGGTCATGAATTAGAAGTCTAAAACAAGAAATTTTAAAAAGAAATGTCAGAGAATTTCGATATAAGGTAATTTTTGATATAAAGAGCTTGAGTTTGTTGTCCAGCCATATTTGTTTAAACCGCGAGAGGCATCTAAGCTTACGATACTCCTACATTCTGTGTCATAATCGCGTCACGGGTTACTCTTGTGGCGCAAGTCGACTTTCGCAGTATGCGTATGGTCATCTGGCGGAAGCTAGTTATTTTAGATTATAAAGTTTTAAATATGGATATTTTTCTCGCAAAAACCCATCGATTCGCTTCAGAAGGCCTTTATTAACCCCCTAGAGCCATGTGGATTCCTTTTACAACGGATAGATGTACTTTTTTTGGCTTCAAAATTGGGCCCCCCGTTCACTACCATTATAAAGTTTGGAACAGCCAGGATACTTTTAAATATATCTCCGACTGTGTTCATCTGAAAGAAGATAGACATATACACCTTGGATGGCTTGAGGGTGAGTAAACTATGGGATAATTTTCATTTTTGGATGAACTAACCCTTTAAATGTTGTCCTCATATACTAAGTACTAGGAATTAAATAGTGTGTTGCATAGTTTGCTAGCATTGAGCATTGATTACAGAAGGCACCATGTTTTTTGCTGTTCAAAAATGAAACAAGATTGCAGAGCGTTTGAACACCCGATTTAAGAAGAGGAACTAAAATGATACGGCAGTTTGTAGTCTGTTGCAGCCTCAAAGTGGGAGTTAAAATACTGCCTGACCTTCATATAATTTAGCCCTCATACTAGATCCATCCCATAACATCTGACACATGGATTTACGGTGAGTTGATGTTTTAGGTGATACGCCATTGGAAATCGATGTAACGGCAAATAGACTTACCAAACCCACTGATTCCCACAAGTGCTCGATAATTATGGTAATTACATAGCTTTCGTGTGAAGCAACGTGCAATGCAGTGCCTTCAGAGGAGAGCGACTGCATCCCATGACCCTTTCACCAGCGATATATGGTCTGTTTTCACGCCGACGGGGGCGAGAGGGGGGGCCGGAGTTAATGCCGGCGTAGCTAGCATGTACCCGTGGCTCTATCTCATGTGGAAATCATACAAAGCATCCTGCAGCCCGCAGCCTCATTTTATGGGCTCATCCATTACCACTCTGTCATTGTTAATTGTCTTCTTTTTACCTCTGCAGGATTCTCCAAATTGGTGCTATCGAATGTGACAGGGGGAAGAGCATTAACCATCTGACAAGATGATATCTGCGTTCAATTTCCTTTTCTGCGCTGATATATACCTGCAGCACATCATTTTCCTCTCTGTCATAAAGAGAGCAATAAATCAGGGGTGCTTATGGAGGCACAGCAGAAAACAGGGCCGGCGGATTTGTGTCCCCAGCGCTGGCTATTAGGACGCCATTACCGCCACGTTCTGCTCCTTCAAACAAAAATGATCAAGCTTAATGCCGCTGAGATTAGGGAGATTAAGAGGGAAAGAGAGAATGGCCTGGATCGTCTCCTCCAAACAATGTGCGCTAAACTCGATAAAAGAAACGCCGTCTTCTCCCTTCTCCTCTCGTTGACACTATTATCCATCTGTTTGGACGAAATTGCTGTATCATGGTATAAATCTGAGATACAAGTGACACATCCTCTAAAATAAAAGGGAACATTAACTGCTCTATCTTCCCCAGGCCCTGGGAGCTGCCGGCTGTAAGCTCACTCAAGTGTGGTGGCAGTTATGCTGGGTTTTACTGGACTACAGACAATTATCCTTTACTCCTTTCCTCTCCCAAGACAAACGGCCAGGGCTTCATCTAAAATGATTGCAAATAGATTTTACAAAATGTCTGTTGCTAGATTGCTGCCATAGATTATTTCACTTAAATGGATAGAAGTTGAATAACATTTCTAAAAAAGAAAAAAAAAAATTCTATAAATCAATCACAATATTTTGAATAACAGAAATGTAAAGCATATAAGTGTGTAATGTAATATAATATATAGCCTATAAAAAGTGCAATATGCATGTTCCTAACCAATGTTTGGAAACAAATTTGATCGGAACAATGTCAACAGATGACAGATCTCACAAGACCTTTAAAAAGAGGTTCTTAAATAAAGCTTAACTCTTAATACATAGAAACACATTTTTATCTTTAATTCATAAAAAGTCGCAAACGTGAATTTTGAAGGTGTTCACATGTTTCTAAATAAGGACTACAATTACCACAAGTTAACCCTAGATAAATATACCAAAATGTATTTGAAATACATTTATTTTATGTTAAGTATACTACAAATACATTTACACTGTTAAAAATAAAGCTTCCAAAAGGGGCTTTCCACAGTGATGCCATAGAAGAACCATTTTCGTTTCCCAAAAGAACCTTTCAGTGATCAGTTCTTAAAAGAACCATTTTTTTCTTAGTATAAAGAATATTTTAAAAATCCAAAGAACCTTTTTCCACTATAAAGAACCTTTTTTGGAATGGAAGTTTCCATGGATGTTAAAGGTTCTTCATGGAACCATAGATGCCAATAAAGAACCTTTATTTTTAAGAGTGTACATATTTATGTGCTTAATATACATACCCTGCAATTGTACTTTTGGTATACTAAAAGGCTACTTAAAGTCTGCTAAATTGGAACAACTAGGCTAATTTTGTACTGAATGTACTTTAGTTATAGTGCTGAGGTCCAACTAAAGATATGCTGAAGTACATTTGATTGTGTTAAAGTGGAACTATTGCAAGTATACTTTTGGTACACTTTAAATATCTTGCGTTTAAAGACTGATATTATACAGTGATCATACAATCCTTACTAATAGTGATATTAAAACAGATTTTAGGCTTAATATTAAGAAATGTGCATTGTGCAATATAGAAGTACTCCAAATAAAGTTTAATTATAATAATTATATCACTTAGTATCAAGTGATATGTCAGTAAATATGTTAATGGATTTACAGTATACTTAGTATGACATAAATGTATTTAAAATACATTTTAGTATAGGTTTTTTTTTTTTTTTTTCTTTTCTTTTTTTTTTTTCTACTAGGGAACGTGTTCCTGGGAGGTTCGATTTACGAATTCCGAATGAATTCACAAATGAATCACTCGTTTGAATCGGTTCTTATGAAAACGGTCTGAATGGGTTGGTGATTCAGTCTGAATCTTTCGTGCAATTCAATCACAGACTGATTTCTTTGGTTTCTCACTCAGTCAAACGAAAAACACGACATACTTTCACACACGAAAGAGCTCTGGAGCTTCATCACCTACAATCATCTGAAACCAAACATGCAAATGAGTGCGGTCGGATTGCTAGCGATGAAGAAGGAAGTTCAGCACCTGCACGTGCAGCTAGTGTTCGACTCCGTACTGCAGGCAAAAAAAAAAAAAAAAAAAAAAAAACTGAAAAAGTCACAATATCGTTCACTAGGCCTACAATGACATGTAGCCATTACATCTAAATAACAACCATGGTACTGCCACAGGTAAGCTTTTTTTTTTTTTTTTTTTCTTGAAAGGCATGCTATTCAATATTTGCTTTGTCTACATCCTGTCATATGTAGTATACATTTGGTCGCCATGTTGTTTCACTATTAGTGAAGGCATTTATTTGGCCATACGATAGCCAAGCCCTGCACACACACAGCAACTATTCATACAGTTTTTCTGTTGTAGTAATTTTGAAGTTTCTTGTTTTTCTAATAAACACATTAGATTCAATTACAGCTTCAACCTTCTAAATGTATTACTGTTAATTGGGGGCCTCAGTAAACGTCTAGAAGGCCGTAAAAGTCTTTATTAATCTTAATATTTTATTTTTAAAATAATATAATATTAATAATATTTTTTAACAATATTTAATATTAATAATTAAATGTAAAAAATGTTTAAAATATATATAAAAATCATAAGAATCAGGAATTTTGCATGCGTTGGCAAACAAAACTTTTTTGACAATTTTTGAATTGTCGACTCAAAAGTTTTTGTTTTTTTAATCAAATTATATCTCTCTCTTCAGAGATAATTAGTTATGTTTATTTAGATTTAATTTTATTTAATTAAAAATTACATGTTTGTTGAGCATAAAGTAGTGAGTTTGAAGTTATGAAGACCGTAACAAATTCTAACTCTGGATGCCTTTAGCAGCACCAAGAAAGCAGCTTTGTTACATAGCCTATGTGTCTGTTTTGTCCTTCACAATCCACACCTTTCTCATTGTGGATATGCTTATGACATCGGCTGCACAGAATAAGAAACGAACCCTCATTTTGTTTATCTGGACACTTGCATTTGAGAGCAAGCCCCTATAGTGCTGTTCATTGATGGTATTCAAATTGTGCTGCTAGTCTGTGCAAGATTAGTATTTACAGGAGTATTTTCTGTTTGTCTTTCTTTTAAAGTTTTCTATTGTTTACCAGAACTGGTCTGAAGAAAGAATATCATCCGTCCTCTTCAGTATTCCTTACACTGCGGTTCCTATATAAACTCAAAAATATAGTCTAGACAGTTCTCTTCAGTGAAGACAGTGACACATACAGTGATGTAGGTAAGAATCTATTACTGGACTTCAGTCTCACACACACACATAAACACACAGACTGTGATGGTGGTGAATATTGGGCCTTGTAAAAACACATCCAGCTCAAACCAAGAGAGCAAATTACAGCTCTGAGCTCCGATTCAGCATAAGACTCATGTACATTTATTGTATTTGTTCTAGATGCCTAAAACAGCCATGCATGACTCCATCCATCTCCGTTTGTAGCGCAATAGATTTGCACAAGATGAGATGAAGATATGCAAAAAAACAATTTGACACAAACGTGCAGAAATTGTGCTGAATTGTAACAATGACTAAATTGAAGCACTGCTTGACTGGTTTTCATTTCCTAAATATAGGAATTACATCTGTTCATGGCTCTTCATCAAAAGTTTGACACCCCTTGTGTTTTTCATTCCTCTGTACTGGATGCTGAGATGTACTGCGCAGAGACGATAATCTCTCTTAATTTTTAGGGTGGCTTGAGGTTAACCCAGAGATGAATGACTGATACATGATTGAGGGTAAAGAGGAGTGTGTTCACTGCTGTGGGCGTAAGTATTGATCCTCTGCTTTCAATTAGGACTCTCATCTACATATATTCGCCTTAATATTCAGCGTACATAAGCATTCTGTAGAATTCTTTACATTCCGAGAGTAACGTGAGGGCATATCCATCAGTTTCCTGCTCATGTCAGCACTGACTGACTAGAAGGTATAGGATGTTCTCCATGCTCCACACCACAGAGATTTCACGGGAAAAAAAAAAAAAAAAAACTTTCAAAAGGTGTAGCAAGGAATAGTTCAGCCAAAACTGAAAAACATCATGAAAACCCCAAAGTATGGATTTCTGAATTTCTTGTAACACAAAAATAGAGTGTCCAATAACCTACAAAACTACCAATTGTGTCATGTTCAAATGAG
Source organism: Ctenopharyngodon idella (assembly GCF_019924925.1). Classification (NCBI taxonomy): domain Eukaryota; kingdom Metazoa; phylum Chordata; class Actinopteri; order Cypriniformes; family Xenocyprididae; genus Ctenopharyngodon; species Ctenopharyngodon idella. Next base: position 33,337,344 of record NC_067228.1, on the reverse strand, counting down.
ATTTGAGAGATACTCTACAGCAGAGGCAATGATTTTAAGTGCCTTGTGACAAAAATTTCCGTCTGATCTTCATATAAAGCTATTGCATGGCTTCAGGAGACTTCACTCTAAAAAAAAATGTTGCATTAAAAATAACCCAAGTTGGGTTAAATATGGACAGATCCAGCGGTTGGGTTGTTTTGACCCAGCGGTTGGGTTAAATGTTTAACCCAAGCTGCTGGGTAGTTTTATTTAACTCAACTATTGTTTAAAAATTACTGTACTGATTGCTTAAAATGAACCCAAAATTAACATTTATTAATTTGTTTAATGAATTAAATAATGAACATTTATTAAGTCACTTATTAATAAATGTTCGTCTTTTGATTATTATTGTTGCCTCTAATAATTATGTGTCTAACTTATTTTGGGGTCATTTTAAGTCAGCCATATAGTATTTTTTTTAAACAATATTGAGTTAAATAAAACTATACTCAGCAGCTTGGGTTAAACATTTAACCCAACCGCTGGGTTTGTCTATATTTAACCCAACTTGGGTTGTTTTTAACCCAGCATTTTTTGCTGGGGCTTCATTTATAAAATGCCCGTATGATCGAATTTGATCCTAAAATCCATTGATTTCATTCTACGTCAAAAGTAAAGAACAAATCAAGATTTATAAAGGCAAAAACTGGTGTAAAAATAATTTTTTTGCATACAAACTTTTTGCGATCATACACTCTTAAAAATGTTGGGTTAAAAACAGCCCAAGTTGAGCTGAAAATGGACAAACCAAGCGATTGGGTTAAATGTTTGTCCAATGGTGCTGGGTAGTTTTTTTTTAACCTAACTATTGTTTAAAAATTACTATATGGCTGGATTAAAATGAACCCGAAGTAGGTTGGAAATTAAAAATTAGACACAATATTACTAGATGCAACTAATTATTACTAATAATAATCAAAAGGTGAACATTTATTAATAAGCAATTTAATAAATGTTTATTGTTTTATTATTTTTAATTAAACTTATCAATAAATATTCATTTATTAAACATATTAATACATTTTAATTTCCAACATACTTTGGGTTCATTTTAAGCAAGAAATACAGTCATTTTTAAACAAAAGTTGAGTTAAATAAAACTACCCAGCAGGTTGGGCAAACAGTTAACCCAGTTGCTGGGTTTGTCCATTTTTAACCAAGCCTTTTTTAGAGTGTATATATTAATTAAAATAAGCCGACATTGTTTATTAAAATGTAAAGTTACATAGACAATCGTAATATGCATTAATAATATTATTATATGTGCAAATGAGCAACTGCTTCATGGCAATTAAGTCACTGAAATTAATTCATTAATTAAATATGATGAATAAGATGAACTCCGATTTATAAACTGAGATGCATTTAGGACCATTTTTGTGTGCATATGGACAGTTTATAAATCGTTCATAGGAATATTTTGGAAATTGTCGTACAGTACGTTCACATTTAGGATCATTCTATGCACTTCTTTACACATGAGGATGGATTTTTATAGTGCTTTTATTGTGCTTCTGTGTTGCATTTTCATTCTCTGGGAACTTGGCAACCCCTGATCACTCCTGGAATGGGAAAGAGCAGCATGAACATTCTTCCAAATTGCTCTTTTTGTTCTCAGCAGAAGAAAGTCAGTCACATGGATTTAGAATCCAGTTTTGCAGTGATGCCATAAAAGAACCATCTTGGATTCCACAAAGAACCTTTCAGTGAACAGTTTCCTTTTTCTCTTAGTGTGAACATTCTAAAAATCTAAAGAACCTTTTGGTAACCCTTTACAATAAGGTTCATTAGTTAAGATTAATTAACTACATTAGTTAACATGAACTAATAATGAACTGCACTTATACAGCATTTATTAATCTTTGTTAATGTTAATTTCAACATTTACTAATACATTATTAAAATCTTGTTAACATTAGTTAATGCACTGTGATACTAACATGAACAAACAATGAACAACTGTATTTTCATTTTCTAATGTTGACAAAGATTAGTAAATACAGTAACAAATGTATTGCTCATGGTTAGTTCGTGTTAGTTAATACATTAACTAATGTTTAACTAATGAACCTTATTGTAAAGTGTTAGCAACCTTTTTTCACTATAAAGAATCTTTTGTGGAATGGAAAGGTTCCGTGAATGTTGAAGGTTATTCATGAAACAATAAAGAACCTTTATTTTTAAGAGTATTCCTTTACAGCCACTGCAGAATACTCAAACTGTTTGGTCGATTGCTAAATAAGGCTATTTCGCATGTGCCAGCACATCTGCTGCATTACTTCATTTGAGGAATGCTTACACGTAGCTCATAATGTTTTGTTTTTAGGTTCACTTTTATATTTTCTTCACGGACAAAAATGCTGGGGTGTCTGAAAGCAGTCTGTAAGTCATCATTACTGCTGAGCTGGGCATGGACCGCTGCTCTGGGTGAGGAGGGAGCTGATGAACTGAGACCACAACACAACTCCTCAATGCTGCGCTCATTTCACCTCTTATACGATCTGTTATCCACAAGGCCGGTGCTCAGGTAACCAGCGCCTAGTAAAAACACTACGCTCCCATCACTTGTGGCCTTGACACCTAATGTGGCAGCACAAAGAGCCATCTTCACTGTAAAAATGAGCTAACCGCTCAAAAGACACAATGGAAGTCTAAAACATCCTCTTTTATTGTGGGCTAAACATCTCCCTTGGGCCTGGCAGTTGGGCGTTATGAGAAATCGGAGGCAGAGGAAGCCATTGTCCTGCAGTTATAGTTCATTATTATAGTGGTGCTCTGACTGAAGAGGAAACATATGCCAGTCACAGTCATCTAATTAGCTCAATAATCCTTCAATGGGCACAGGCTAAATACTGTAGTCCTGGAGGAGGTAAACATTCGCTACTGTAACACTAATGGCACAGGAGATCCGCCAGGTACTGCTTTACAGGCTTATTCCCTATGGCCCGGCATAATTAATAGCTTTACAGTCTTCAAGGCCATAATGCTCATCAGTTATTAATTAGAAATTCATTTTACTGAATAAATAACACTGATGATTGATGATGAAAGTTGTAATTGGGCTCTGTGAGAGAGTCTCGCGGGAGAAGTCTCGCAGAGAAACACAATCACAGTCGAGGAGTTCCAGTACGCTGGACCAGACACGAGGGGAGTCCGCAGCCGTGCCGAGCCGTTCTGTTGAGACCAGGCTAAACGCCACAAATGAGCCTTTGATAAAGCAGAACCATGTTCATCAGGGTCTCTCTGACCTTAGTAGAATTGAATGTGTAGGCCTGATTATTACGGTTCTTAAAAGCGTAAAATTTAATGTCATTTCATGTAGAAAGTTGTGGATCTATACCTTCTGAAAAGACTACAGACACGGATGAATTCTTTGTCTGTTGACATTAGGGTTGCATGATTATGACCTTGATGTTGTGATCTCGATTATTATTTTTGTTTAACGCAATTTTCCAGTTGTTAAATCACTAGCTTGCAGTGTAGTATACTGTTAAAGGCAGAATATATAACATGTTTGGATTAAAATATCCAAAAACCACTAGAACAGTGTTATATAATTTGTTGACTCATGTACTTGCATTATCACAAATGTTTAACAATGTTTAAATCCAGAGAAATCTGATATTTTAACCAGTGTAACACCCCGTGTCACCTTTCAATGACGTCATACCTTCGATTTCAGGTTTTAACACCAAAGACACTTTAATATATTATGTGTTTTATTAGACAAGTGAGCAACTGTTTGGATAAATAATAAATAAAGCTGAATAAATAAGCTTTCCATTGATGTATGGTTTGTTAGGATAGGACAATATTTGGCAGAGATATAACTATTTGAATATCTGGAATCTGAGGGTGCAAAAAAATCAAAATATTGAGAAAATCGCCTTTAAAGTTATCCAAATGAAGTCCTTAGCAATGCATATTACTTACAAAAATAATTTTTTGATATATTTACGGTAGGAAATTTACAAAATATCTTAATGGAACATGATCTTTACTCAATATCCTAATGATTTTTGCCATAAAAGAAAGATTTATAATTTCGACCCATACAATGTATTGTTGGCTATTGCTACTAATATACCTGTGTGACTTATGACTGGTTTTGTTGGTCACATATAGTTAGTCTTATTGTTTGAATCTCTTGTTTTCACGAGTAACATTGTACCTCAGAGACAACATTATTCTGTCAAGTGGCTATCATTGCATAATCAGAAAGAGCTTTATTTGCAGTAACAGTAATACAGCTTTTTCTCCTCCAAACAATGTTTTAAAATGAATTGCGTGCCATTTAGCAACTCATCAAGCTTTTATTAATATGATTTTCTAATATCGATGTAGCTTACTGCAAAGTGCAACAAGTGTCTCATACCAGCCGCCGAGTGAATGCACAAAGTAACGTTATAACATAACTTTCAACACACTCAAATGTATTTTAGTATGATTGTTTTGACCAAGTAAAACAGCGCTGCGTTGTCCCACGATTTTAATTCATCAGATAAACTGACCTGTATGAGTAGTAATTCAGCACTTGCGACTGTTCATTAGAATGAAATAAAATAATGTGAATTTAAGTGATCAAACGTAACTGTAACAAAGTTCAAGTTCAGGGAAGAAGGAAGCCGACGTTAATCGTAACTTTAATCATAAAATAAACATAAACGACAAAGCGAAAGGTGCGGCAGCGGCGACTGCATTATATAAACATAATAAAAACAGCAGTGTAAAATGCCCCAGGCTCTCGACCCATCCTGCTTCATACCACAGTAACATTAATAAAACTTTAATACATTAGTTCATTAATGAACATCATTTCTGCCTGAGTCCTGTCGGATTGCTTTCCCGTCGGCTGTGGAGGTGAAGATGACAACTCCCATGATTCCAAGCTCATTCACGGCACCATCAAGCTACGCCTTTGTTAATGTTTTGAATAAGTAAACTCTGTACTGTGCCATTAAGGTGTGGTCACATTTATGCAAAATTTCACATGCAAAATCCATTAAAGGATTAGTTGACTTTCAAATGAAAATTAGCCCAAGCTTTACTCACCCTCAAGCCATCCTAGGCGTATATGACTTCATTCTGATGAACACAATTGGAGATATATTAATAAATATCCGAGCTTTATAATGGCAGTGAACAGGGTTCACGAGTTCGAGCTGAAGAAGTGCCTCCATCCACATCCATCCATCATAAATGTGTACTCCACATGGCTCTGGGGGGTTAATAAAGGCCTTCTGAAGCGAATTGATGCGTTTGTGTAAGAAAAATATCCATATTTAACAAGTTATGAAGTAAAATATCTAGCTTCCGCTAGACTGCCTTCCATATTTAACTTACGAAGAAAGTGTAAACTGGCGTCGCGTCAGTTAAGCTTTTTCCGTAAGAGAGTTTTACACTTTCTTCGTACATTGAATACGAAAGGCGGTCTGGCAGAAGCTAGATATTTTACTTCATAACTTGTTAAATATGGATATTTTTCTTACACAAACGCATCGCTTCACTTCAGAAGGCCTTTATTAACCCCCTGGAGCCGTGTGGAGCACACGTTTCTGATGGATGTGGATGGAAATACTTTCTTCAGCTCATACTCGTGACTCCTGTTCACTGCCATTATAAAGTATGAATGCGTCAGGATGTTTATTAATATTTCTCTGATTGTGTTCATCAGAAAGAAGAAAGTCATATACACCTAGAATGGCTTGAGGGCGAGTAAAGCTTGGGCTAATTTTCATTTGAAAGTGAACTAAACTTTTAATTTCAATAGGAGTCTGTGTTTTCGGGAGTTTAGCTTGAGGGCGGAAAAGTTCCCTATGTGTATTTCGCTCGTACTCAAGTTCGTCACACAAATTTGCTGTGTTGACCAACAGAAAGTTGACTTCTTTGTGAGCTGTGCTTCCTACATCACGACGCTATTGACAATGCTCCTTTTTTGCCTTTTGCTGAAATATCGCTAATGTGATGGCACCTTTACACCATATGTAACTCAAGTCATCTGCGCAACATCTAGTGAATCAAAAATTACAGACAGTGCTTGTCAGGTGAATCTTTTTTGTTGAGGGTCAGATGACGGTTGCAGTTAGTTAATCATGGCAGCCTATTTCGTAATCTTAATTATTTATTCAATTGATTGTGCAGCCATAATAGCTCATTTTCATCATACAGTGCGGCTGCTGTTCATGTAAAGCTCAAGGTTGCTCTTTTCTGCTCTTTAGCTGTACGGTACTGTCGCGCAGGTAATGCGCATAATCACGCAGGGGACAGCAGAGGACGGCTGAGATGTGATTGCTTGGCACTTGACTGACGGTCTGACGGTCTTCCAGTAGAGCTGGCTTCAGGAGAGCACAGGTAAACTAGGCTAAGGGGTGATCCTCGAACCATTTCATCTTCACCCTTCTCGCATCAATATTTGCAACAAAAGCCTGCGGAAACAACAATGGCATTACGGTACTGTATACTTAATCGCAGAAACTGCATGGTTGCTAAGTTACTAAGTCCCCGGGGGCCACCGCAGTCTTTTTAAATGACGGAGAGGAGCAGTGAAAACTCCAGCCCTCTATGCTTCACTATCGATTTTACACCGGAGATCCCAGCACTGATGATAGGCTTCTGATATATTTTCCTGCTGCAGCCGGTCCCTCTGAGCTTTGCAAGAAAAATACCTGTCAATATGCTCCTATTATGATCTCTTGATCTGTGGCGATAAAAACTTTAAGCGTCGGCCCTTATTGGAGAATAATGGGTCGGACTATTCAATATCAAGTGCTGTTGCGATTCAGGATTTTTCACAGTATTGTTTTGTCGGAGAGAAGCGTAACCCTTGGTGGAATGCTGCGGGCCTCATTAGTTTGATTGACTTGCCGCGGAGCACGACGGGCTGTGACATCACTGGGCTCCATAGTAAATAGCGTCTGATGGGCCGGTCTCGTCGCTGCCTTTCTGGCGTGTCACAGACTGCCTGCCTGCCTCTGCCCCCAGCAGACTGCCCCGCCACTCTCGACGCCCTATTACCAATTTATAATGGTGATCAAAAAGTAGTCAGCAGCGAATCAAGACGACTGTCTCCACGCTGCACTAATTGGCCTGTGTTCTTTTCTGATAAATGGCTTTGAGGTCCCTTGGATTTCGATGCCTCTAATGGCCCACGATAGCTAGATTTACCAACAGATACCGGGTCGAGGAACAGGGATGGGGTGCAAAAAATGTTAATTAATATCAATAATGGCCAATTATGAGTTTGACAGAGGGATCTGTGCATTTGCTCTGGTGACTCCAGGCCGGGTTGAAGGGAAACACTGCGAAATTAGCATAACAGTATATGCCTACTCCACGGAGGAGCTCAGCAAACATCTGCTGTGTTAGAAATTCAAATCCGCTCCCTGTTAGCAGCGCTGGATGTAGCTGCATAATCAGCCATTCTTCTTAGGCCATTTTGACGGCGCTAACAATGCCCTGGTGACCGGGGGCCCCTCCCCTCTGGGCCCTCCAATCAGATCGGCCCCATGCAGACCCGGCTGTAACCGCGACAACGGAGGAGTCAAAGAGCACTTCGGGGACTGGCTTTGTGCTGCAGACACTAATCCTTTTCACCCGTTTCTCCGCCTAGCACTTAAACAGACAGGCTTTAATCAAATTTAAACATGCATTTGGAGGCTGAATGGGGTGTAAATGACATATTAATTGACAGGCTTTTCTGTAGAGCCTCTGCTGACTAAACACTTCTGCCCTCTTTTTGTGTAATTAATCACTAGAGCAGGATTATGCGCTATTAAACTCTACGTTCAGTGTCGGCGGTGGATAAATAAAGGAGTCCGATATCACCAGTGGAGTTCTTTAATACTAGCAAAGTCCTTATATTTATTATTAGTCTTGTAAACCACAGAGGGCCCGTGACCGCATTATCCACTGCGCTCCATCAAGATTTTGCTCACAAACCCAAATATTGTCCTGTTTTTCGAGCGTCTGGTTAATCTATTGTAACGCAGCAGCAGTGTGACCGTATTGACCAAATTGGACCATATGACAAGCGGTGTACATGTCAGAGTCTAGGAGGAGTGGTAGGTCCCAGAGGAGCGCCTTTAAAGAGCTGATAGAGCGGCCCAGCTGTGGGAAACCTGCTCCTCCGCACCCCCACACACGCTCGGCTCCGCTCGGAGGACTAGCGGACCGCTAACTATGGAGCATACTGATCTGTTAAGGGGGACCTGAAGTGTTTTTGATGGAACGACAATATTGTGTTAAAATAATATACTCTTAGAAGAAAAGGTTCTATATAGAACTTTAAAGGGTTCTGTCAGATCTTTTTATGGATTTAGTTTGAATTCCTTTTTATTTTTAAATATGTTTTATGAATTAAACTTACTTTATTCCTAGAAAAAATTTAAATAACCCATGAAAGTATTATGCAATAATTTAAGGATAATTTCTCCTTATATAGAACCTTTTTGTCATAAAGCGTTCTTTAAAACAGAGCAAAGAACCCCTAGAGTTCTATATAGAACCCCACTGAACCTTTTTTTTCTAAGAATGCATCTTGAACAGCTTCAGTATAACCAGTTTATTCATAATGATCTATTTTAGAATATATGCACATTTCAAAACACACTGTGGATTTCTTATATCTTTATAGGCTACCTACACTCTAAAAAAAATGTTGGGTTGAAAATGGACAAACCCAGCGGTTGGGTTAAATGTTTGCCCACCGTGCTGGGCAGTTTTATTTACCCCAACTATTGTTTAAAAATGACTATATGTCTGGCTTGAAATTAACCCAAAATAGGCTGAAAATTAAAAATCAGACACATAATTACAAGAGGCAACAATAATAATTAAAAGGTGAACATTTATTAATAAGCAATTTAATAAATGTTTATTATTCATTAAACCTATTAATAAATGTTCATTTATTAAACATATTAATACATTTTAATTTCCGACATACTTTGGGTTCATTTTAAGCAAGAAATACAGTCATTTTTAAACAATAGTTGAGTTAAATAAAACTAACCCAGCAGGTTGGGCAAACATTTAACCCAACCGCTGGGTTAAAACAACCCAATTCCTGGGTTTGTCCATTTTCAAACCAACTTTTTTAGAGTGTACTTTTTGGATCTTATCACAGATGCAAGTCAAGTCAGTTTTATATGAATGCCGCTTTTCACAATACACATTGTTTTAAAGCAGCTTTACAGAAAATCATGATGTTAATTTTATAATATCATATCTTTTTGTCTTATAGTCACATTTAGGAGATTAGAGATGGGTGATAATTTAGTTTACATTTTATAACAATATAAACAATCAAGCTGTTGAGATTTGCAGTTATAGTATGTATCGTGTCACGTGAGAGGACTGTATGGTTGCGGAGAAAGTTGATATCCAACTTTATATAAAAAGCTGTGTGATAATATAGTTCACATTTTACAATGATATAATCAGACAGTTGAGATTTCCTATATAGTATATATCGCTTTGCAAATAAAGTTGGATGTACGTCAATGCTTTTCTGTCTAAAGTGATAGAGAGTGAGAATATGCATCTTACATAGTGAGAATATGCATTGTTTGCTAAACCCATCTACTCTGTTCTACAAAACTTTGTACTTTATTATGTCAGGGAGAGGTTGAGTTGAATTTATTTTGATATGGAAAGCACTGTTGCCAAATATACTTTCTGAATCTATCCACAGAATAAAGTGGAAATAAATTACCTTGATATGCGTGTGATCCAGTTTAAGAGTATTTCAGGGTTTTGAATACAATGTGCCTCAAACTAAGCACAAGATTTGAAAGATTTGCATCAATACATTCTCAAAATAGGAAATATGAAGAGGAAACATTTGTTAATCACCCTCATTTTTATGAGAAAAAAAATCTCAGCCTCTTTTTTTTAACACTGTAGAACAATGTTTTTGCTCCTAAATAGTGGTGGTTGCTCAGGAAGTCATCACTTTTTTTAACCCCTGAAGGAAGGACAGATGAGTTGTGTTATTATTTTTCTAAGCCATCAGACATGATTTTCACTAGTGGACAATAAAACATGCCAAAATCCAATATACTTACATAGAATGCTGGCAACCCCCTAGGATGCTAGAAAACACATAGCAACCTCCAAGAATGCCGTAGAATCTTCATTTCTTAATTTCAATCAAGACAACTCTCAGAATAGAATTATACATTTTTAATGGAATTTTAATGGAATGTACATAGGCTTTGTCTTGGTTTGATCTGCTATGTTGCTGCTGCATGAGTGAAGGCTACTGCTGAAACATGCACATAAATACACTGAATAGGATATGAGCTGCTGCAAGGAAAGTAGGGAGAACCCCTTAGCAGTTATAGGCAGGTGGTGCTGGGGAAGGTGGAGGGCTAGGAAAATTCCCATGCGCACTGCACTGAGTTGAGCCAGTTCGGGACAGAAATAGATTACATAGATAGAACAAACAAGATAGATTGGCCGATCAGAACCAATCAGTATTAAGAAAACCGATCAGCTGTCAGCTTAGTAAAAGTCTCAGATCTAAACAAATAAACACTAAGACAGGTGTCCGTTTAAATGTATGCCAGAAGTATATTTTTTAAATTAAGAATTAAAAATAAGTATAACATAATAAGTAGGCCTATTAGTAGCCTATTATAAATAATAATTAATTAAGTCCAATATAAATAAATAAAAATGTAAGCATTCTTTAAAAAAAAATACATTGAAATAATGCAAATTAATGACATTAACAAATGAAGACCATCAATTCCAAACTTGGATAGTTACAGTAGTTCTGCTTAACATTTTAGCCTATAAGTTTTCATACATATATCCCTATGGAGAAAATAAAATAGTGTGAAAATAGTTTATGACATTTTAATTTGATTTAGTCTAGTTAGTTTTGTATCCAAAACAATGTGACTTTCGGAGATCGAGATCTGGCAGCAGCAGCACATTTTTCCTCTTGGGCGAGCGATTCGCGGACAGCTTACCCTGCGTATTAAATCATCTATAGACCAGCAAACCAATGAGAACGCACGACAGTGATGACGATACATAACAACAGAGTTAAGGCGGCAAAGCTGTTGTGGATCTGCTTACCTGCAACTGTCAGTGAGATGCAGATTTGAAGAAAATTACCATGGTTTGGCAAATAAATTTATGACGGACATAAACATTACCAATATTTGATCATGTAAGCTTAATGGTATACCTCAAACAAAGGAATCTATAGTAATTTATAGTGTTAATATTAATTAACGAGTCCACGAATGGCATGGGTATGCAGAGCATTCACAGCTTATATGGACTGCATATATATATATATATATATATATATATATATATATATAAAATATGGTTTTGTAAAACTACAAAACCAAATTTGCTCAATTTTATTTCAGAGAGGCTTTGTGTTTAGTTTGTGTATGTTGCAGAATTTATTGCTAAACTGTTATTTGATTATACTTTCCTCTCTCTCTCTTTGTACCTTCCTTTCCTGTTCAACGAACTCGGCCTCTACACATTCTAATTAATCTTAATAAAAAGACAGGATGAAAAGAGGTAGGGTGTCCTTTCGCTGTAGCAGAGTCAGAGGTCATGCTTCCTGTCAGAGGTATCGCCCTGTAGTATCAGATCAGTATCACCCTCTCTGACCATTACACTGTGTTTAACTGCCACTACGACTTAAGCGTGCGCGCACACACACACACATTTATGTTTGTGTGTGACCTCCTTCCCAGCACACGGAGCGTGTAGTGTGTGAAGGTGGTGTGTCATGTCTGAACAGGGCCAGGAGGTCTTCGTGGTTGTAGCGGCCTGATCTGGGATCAGCCCAGCAGGGGAGAGCTGCTCCATCGAACGGACAAGCCACGGTTCCCCTGGAGGGCAAAGCTGACAACACATATCTGCATATCTACCAGCCCTCTCTCTGTGCAGCCCAAATCACCCTGACACATCTCGTTTATGAAGGACGTTCCAGGCCGCTGCGACGGTTTAGGTCAGTATGAAGAACATAAAGGTGTAGTTTGTCTAGGGTGTTCTGGTGGGGTGAAAGGTCAGCTGAGCTGGTGTAGGGTTTGCATGCCTACTCGTTTTTAGAGTTGACTTTGCTGTGTCTGGCACGTCCGATGCAAAAAAGGAGAATGTTTTTGTGGAGAGAACTTCCATGCAGCTGAAATGAAACATGCATGTCTGCATTTACATGAACTGCTTGCATTGTCATAAACGGTGGGAAAAAAAAGTCATGATCCACTTATTTGTAGTTTCTCTTAGCCTTTGGCAGCATTATTTTCAGATCATCTCAGATGTCTGCATTACTAGCATGGTCGTTTATAATATATTTTGTGAATGCTAAGCAACGGTTTACATTTTCAAGACACTACAGGCAAAAACAGTTTTTCATGCACTGGTCAATTTTGAGATTTTAGTATATTTGGCTTTTCATAACATGTTGTTTTAGACTAGTGGAAATAAATGATCCAAAATACACTTTTAGTGTTTATTTTATTGCACGTACAATACATATCTTTAAAGGCTGATTACTCTAAATTAAGTTTTTCTCCTACACTGAGCCAGAAATCTGTGTTCACACTTGTAGCTCAGTTCTCTTGGTTCTTTTGGTCAGGACCAAAACAGAAAATTTCACATTTAGTTCTCACAGAATGCATTTTTATATTCCACTGTGCTACTTTTCCATTGTTTTTCAATGTAAACAAGCACTAGACAGACGTCTTTAACCGTTGTGCTCGTGTCTCGCGTCTTTTGAGGTGTCTCGCGCATGACACGGCATTCTAAAAAATGTGGTGCTCAAGTTAAAAGAAGTTCAATTTTTAAAAAACCCATCTCTAGACCTTCCGCATTTTTTGTTCCACTGACCTGCGTCTCTTGCTTTTAACATTAAAAACGTGTTCTGTGTGAACCAGCCCTTAGTTCTGGTTCGCATTTTTAAGACCGAACCTAAAGATACAAAACAACAACAAAAGGCTTTTATGACGTATGCCGAACATCCAAAACAATGTTGTGTGCTGGGCTAAATGCACTTGTTGTATGTGTGTACAATATGATGGTATTTTTTCACCAGCTGAGAACTCGTGAAGAGCTGATAAAACGTGTAAAGGAGTCAAAACTGCGACAGGAATTCCTCCGTTGCACACAAACAAAGATCAGCTGCAAGGAGATGCGGTTCTGACGACTGTAATGGGCAACACTGCGGCTATGACGAGAAAAACTACGGCTGCATACGGAATCGCACACTTCCCTACTGTATAGTGTGTAGTAAAAGAAGTATGTCCGAATTCAGTTGGTTCCGTCTATGGAACCATTTGCCTCTGGACATCTGCTTTGCACCTTCCATTACCATTTTTAAATCAAAATTGAAAACGTATCTCTACTCCCTGGCAATTTAATATTATCATACTCCTGTTTTATTTTCGGTTTTGTTTGGTTTTACTTATTTTATTTTTCTTTACTTTTTACTTCAGCACTTTGGATAGCTCTGCTATGTTTAAATGTGCTGTATAAATAAATTTTACTTCCTTCACAGCACTCATAAAAGAGTAGGCAAAAAGTACCTGGATGACCTACTACTTCCAGCGAGATTCTGAAGTGCACATATGATGGACACTTTGCTATCCCATGAGGCCACGGGAGAGGATTTATGAATGGAGGTGAAGCGACGCAACTGATGCTGGAAGGTCACAAAATAGTGACAGCATTGCGAATGTAGTACGTAAATGTATTGCATATGTACTACAAGCATTCATACTATACAGAACAAAATAAGTACCAACTCAAGAGTATGCGATTTTGGATGCAGCCCAGGTATGCTTGAGAATACTGTACTTTTTAGGGTCGTATCTTGTGACATCATGTCCTATTTTGATTCGTTTAGATGTCTTTGGTCTGTGTTCCGTTCATATTTCAGTCGAACCATGCCAGAGTTTGTATGGAAGCTGAAAACGTGGGCCTCGGTCTGCTTGTTTGGTGCGCACCAAAGTTCGGATGGCAGCGTTCACACTTATTCAAATGAACTGTGTTATGATCACCAGCTGGAGTGCCCAGGATATCCACCAGAGGGCAATTACTTCCCAGAACATTGTCATTCCACCATGAACTATGTATCCCAGAATCCTTTACCCGGACCCATTGTTTCTCATTTACCCTTGTTAACTCTGTCTGTATAAACCTGGTTAACTCAGTCATTCTTTGCGAAGTCTTGTATGTGTCACACTGCCTTTTTGAGCGTTATTTCTGGTTTTCCTTCTCATGGTTTTGGGGATATACTGTATATATTAGTTAATTGTTCAGCTAATTTTTAAGCTTTTCCTCCTGACGTCACTATAGAAGCGCAACATAAAGAGATAGTTCACCCAAAAATTAAAATTCTGTCATCATTCTTACCCTCATGTCTCAAACTTGTCTTTTTGTGTGTGGGCAATGAAATTCAATGAGGCCAAGTCTTCTTTTGTGTTCCACAGAAGAAGAAAAGTCTCGTTTGAAACAAGTATGACAGAATTTTATCTTTTTTTTTTTTTTTTTTGCTGAACTATCACTTTAAGTATAGTATAGCAATTTACAACAAATCAACATGAACCAATAACCTAATCAGTGTAACCCCTATATGATACTGTAGAGTTGATTAGAAGCGGAAGTGTTAATTAAAGGAGAATTATCAGGGATTTAATATATGAAATAATTATACCTGAGTCCTGCGTGACAAACTCACGAGAGAGAGAAAGAAAGACGCTTGTGGGAAGTTAAATTAATCTGCAAGATCAAGGCCTGCTTTGTAAACACAACATTTATCAAATCAAATATTTCCTTTCTCCATCAGCGATTAAACAGCACCAGCACAAAACAACAGCAGCGGTTCAGCATATGTCTGTGTGCATTACTGCATTGCACGGCGTCTCCGTGTGGTATAGTTGACTGGCGCCACCATGTTGGCGTGTATGTAGATGACTGCGTGTCTGTTCGGCACGTCGCCGTCCCCACGGCCTCGTGTGTATAAATTTGCTGTCTGCTCTCCGTTTCTCTTTCGTAATTCACTGCATTTGGGTTGTTCGGAAGCCCTCCTCTCTGGTCTCAGAACAATCGGAGTGGAGACAATAGCTGTGTGCTGATGGAGCCGTACAACAGCCATCTGCACCAGCAGCTGCTGCCCTGCATCTGTACAATATGCTGCATCGCAAGCCTAATCTGCATAATAACAACAGGGCTTATCCCAGTCTAGTTCATAATCACTACCAATCCATGCACTTCATTCCCGCACTTTAGCTGGTCAAAAAGACACGTGCGCACTCGTGTACACAAAACAGTTCATCAAATGGATATGAAGAGATACGAAGGACATGATCAGATCATGTGTAAAGATCCTCATCAGTGTTGACTATAGTGACACTAATCACTTACCTATGTTTAAGTAGATCAGCTCTTTTAATGAAAATGGTAACACTTTAGTTTAGGGTACATTTCTCACTATTAATCTAGTTGTTTATTAGCATATTACTAGGATAATAACTGTTTATTAGTACTTATAAAGCACATATTAATGCCTTATTCTGCATGACCATATTCTACATCCCTTAATCCTACACAATACCTAAACTTAACAACTACCTTGCTAACTATTAATAAGCAGTAATTGGGAGTTTATTGAGGCAAAAGTCAAAGTTAATAAAGAGAATTGGACCCTAAACTAAAGTGTGACCTTAAACATGTACCTTTTGGGATAATAAGTTACTATTCCCAGTGAGTAACAACATAGGAAGAAGAAAACATTAAACTGAACAAATGCAAAAGTGTTGGGAAGTTATTTATTTTAGTATTAGAGAAATGATAATAAAAAAAAAAGATTCCCCGATTAATGTTGAGGTCTTTTTGTAGCAAAAAATTTAGTGAAATGCTACTGTTATGTGTTTGTAATTAGAGTGCTTCTAGTTTAATGAATAGTAAAACTATTATTAGCAACTTTTATAAGTTGAGTAATTTTTGGTGAATCGGAACAAAATCATTTAGTTACTGGGATTAATCAAAATCATAATTAATAAATCATCAAAATATTTAGTTATAATTATATTGACCCCTTAAAGGATTAGTTCACTTCAGAATTAAAATTACCTGATAATTTACTCACCCTCATGTCATCCAAGATGTTTATGTCTTTCTTTCTTCAGTCGAAAAGAAATGAAGGTTTTTGAGGAAAACATTCCAGGATTTTTCTCCATATAGTGGACTTCACTGGGGTTCAACGGGTTGAAGGTCCAGATGTCAATTTCAGTGCAGCTTCAAAGAGCTCTACATGATCCCAGACGAGGAATAAGAGTCTTATCTAGAGAAACCTTCGGTCATTTTCTAAAAGTAAAAATGAATATAAATTTTAAGCACAGATGCGCCACGCATTACGTAATCATGTTGGGAAGGTCACGCGTGACATAGGCGGAAGTACCGTGATAGGGCGAAAAACTCTATCACATTTTCTCCTCCAACAAAATCGTCCGACATCGTTATTTTACTTTTTTTTTTTTTTTTTTTTTGTAAAGGGCATTTGACTTAGTCTTTGCACATTCGCTTTGTAGACACTGGATCGGTACTTCCGCCTTCCGCTTTCCAACGTGATGATCGCATCGCAGAGCAGTGCAAGATAAGCATTTGTGGTTAAAAAGTACATACATTTTAAAAATGATTATTTTTTATTTATTTTTATTTTTTTCGCTAGATAAGACCCTTATTCCTCGTCTGGGATCGTGTAGAGCCCTTTGAAGCTGCACTGAAACTGACATTTGGACCTTCAACCCGTTGAACCCCAGTGAAGTCCACTATATGGAGAAAAATCCTGGAATGTTTTCCTCAAAAACCTTCATTTGTTTTTTTGACTGAAGAAAGAAAGACATAAACATCTTGGATGACATGCGGATGAGTAAATTATCAGGAAATTTTAATTCTGAAGTGAACTAATCCTTTAAAGTCGGCATGAAACGTACATTGCAAAAGTCTTTTCTACCGCATATTTAAGTGAAACTGCTTCTGGAACAAGAACAAATGTAGAGCAGGGCTTGATTTTGGGGAATTTGGGGAGCGGGGAATTGATTGGATGGTTGTGGTTTGCTATTGGTGGAGCTCATGTGAGTGACAGGTTGCCCCGCCCTCAACATCAGAGAAGAGATGTTGCTGCAAGAGGGAGGGGAAGTTATTTTGATTCAAGATTATGAGGCACATGAATTAAAATAATAATGATGATGTGTTCAGATAAATAATTTATAATAAGTAATGTAACAGTTTGTTTACTGTATTTTAGCAGCTTCAAATTATAAGTAGTTTGTATTTTGGCAAACTACAATCCAAGTAGCTTCCCCAACCCTGATCTGTATTAAGTATGTTTTGAGAAGCTCTACCCAGAATGCAACACAAACCCTCCACCTGCCAGTCTCTCTACTGAAGTTTCATTATGCCCACTGCATCACTCGGATAGAAAGAGTTCATGTGGTGTAATGCAGGGGTGCTGATTTCGCCCGAAGCTACAGATTTATGCTACACTCAATTTCATCTTTTCATGAATACCATGATCAGGACACTCCGGGTTATCATGCTGCATGTGCGTCTCTGTTAGACTGGGTTGTGCAGAAAAAAACAGAAAAGCCACTGGCAATTTTCTGCCAGGACATTATCTAATAAATTTACTAACATTTCCTTCAACTCTAATGCGCAACAACAATGCAAGGTGAAATTCAAAATACGGGCAAAGGACCTTTGAAAAATCAATACAGAATATTCCTTCATATTAAGTGCATATTAAGTGCATTGAGCCCTATTTTTACAGACTTTTCTTGGTGTATCTTCAGTTTGAATAGTGACAGAACTCCTCTAAACTGCAGAGCGAATTGTCCTACAACCTAGGTTGAGTTTTTTTTTTTATACACATCACGATCGATATGGCCCGTAATGCCCAATACAGCCTTTCTTCCAAGAGCTTGATGCCATAACCTTATGACTTTATGCATGTTCATCTTATAATAAACATCACGGGTAGGATTATAAATCTTCAGGGTTTTGTGAAGTGAATCTACAGCAGGTGTTATGTGTTGCGAACAGGGATATAACACATTCATATTCCTCCAAATGTTAAGAGTAATCGTCAGTCAATATGGGATTTTCCATCAAAAAATTTGTTCTTCCTAATCTTAAAGGGGGGGGGGGGGGGGGGGGGGGGGTATCACACACAGTTTCTGCCAATCTCATGTTAATCTTGAGTACCTATAGAGTAGTAGTACATCCTTCATATCTCCAAAAAGTCTTTAGTTTTATCATATTTATAAAAGATACATACGCTGTACCGAGTCTTTCCGAAAACAGCCGAGCTTCTGGAGGCGTGCCGCGTGAGCGGAGCTAAAGAGTGACGAGCTGTCACAAACACGCGCAGCTTTTGCGGAGCGATCGTCTGCAAGCTGTCAATGGTCAGCTAAACAAATATATTTAAACACACACAATACATCATCGCATTATCCCTGGATAACTTTTGAATCACTATAATAAATATAGCGTATAGTGAATGATGAATAATGAATTTATGAATTCACTACGTTTGTGTTGTTGTGCACTTAGGCGCCGATTGCCAACAAAACAGACATTTGAAGCAGTTTTACTCACCACCTGCGGTTCCGACTCATGACCGGGATCATTATCGCTGTGACCGCTCCATCTTTCAGTTTCAAACGATCTGTAAATCCAGCGTCGAACTGGGCCTTGTTTATAAAACCATTAGTGCCAATCCTGAGGGCTCGAACAGCCACGGAAAAACACAAGATATTCTCCATTCATTTTAACCAATAAAAAAGTGATTGCAATTATCAGTTTTTATGGTTATTTTAATAACAAATGGCGAGAGCGCATCAATGTATTGCATGAGCACAAAACTCTCAGCTCCACTTAACGCTGGGTTCTTTGGGAAGCAAGGTTATCTTTCCCTCACAACCAAAAACACACTTCCTTGCTGACATTGTTGATTTTGTGAAGTCCTGTGACATGTGCAGCGCTGCCGACAACGTAAAGCCGAACGCGCGTTGATGGACGTGCTCTTGCTCTCTCGCTCTGGTCGACGTGTGCACATGCACCCTTCCGGGAGAAGTGCCCGTACAAGGAATTCCGACCTTGTTGACATCACTCAGGCACATACTCGAAAAAAAGATCCCTGTAAAGATTTGGAAGAGAATTTTTGGCACAGAAATACTTCGTCATTCGTTCAACTCGTGTTTTGAAACTTTGGTCAAGTTTAGCATGAGAATCCAACTCTTTAACAGTGTAAATAAGTCAGTATACTTGAAATAGCATTATACCCCCCCTTTAAATAAACCTGTTTATAGTTAAACCTGCACTGAATCTCACTGAACTGAACGTGCAAAGACTAAGCCAAACGGCCTTTGCAAAAAAAAAAAAAAAAAGGTAAAACAGTGATGTCGGAAGATTTTGTAGTTGGAAGAGAAAATGAGATGGAGTTTTTCACCCTACCGCGGTACTTCTGCCTACGTCATGTGACCTTTCCAAAGTGATTACAAAATGTGTGGCGCATTGCAGAGCAGTGCAAGACGAGCATTTGTGGTTAAAAAGCATTTTTTTTTTTTTTTAGAAAATTACCAATTGTTTCTCTAGATAAGACCCTTATTCCTCGTCTGGGATCGTGTAGAGCCCTTTGAAGCTGCACTGAAACTGACATTTGGACCTTCAACCCGTTGAACCCCAGTGAAGTCCACTATATGGAGAAAAATCCTGAAATGTTTTCCTCAAAAACCTTCATTTCTTTTTGAATGAAGAAAGAAAGACATAAACATCTTAGATGACATGGGCTTGAGTAAATTATCAGGTAATTTTAATTCTGAAGTGAACTAATCCTTTAAAGCACAAGCCTACAGAGCCTTGAGAATGAAACATAAACAGACATAAGTTGTTACAGTTTTAACAATACCAGTGCAACAGAAAAATAATTTAAAATATTCCACATCTCTGTACATATTTCCCATCAATAAAACGTCGAGCAAAGTGCCACTGGTAATAAATAATTTTACACTAGAACCTTTGAATAAATGACACAGTGTAATGATCACTCATCATGGTTTTGACTATAATCCTCTGTGTGTGTTTGTGGGATTCAGACGCTCTGTTCATCTGTACTGTGATTGAACTGAAGGATGAAACACCTGCCTGGATCACAGTCACAGACACTGAGTTCTGCACTGAGCCTCATCAAACATGCACCTTCATTTGCATAATTACAAAGAGCATCCAAATGACTTCTGGAGTTTGGATCAGTCCTCATTAAGACTGAAGCTCAGCTCTAAGCCAAACAGCTATTAGCACTCAGAAATCGCATTGTAGCGGGATTTGTTTCAAATCTAGTGAAAGCGTGCAACTGGTTATTACAAACTGACATTATGTACTTGTAATAGAGTCATTTGAAGTTTTTGTTGAGGCATTTAATTCTAGCAAATTACAAATTTGTTGTTAAAAATTGCTATAATATGTGTGTTGACCTATTTAGATGGCTTTCTGGCAATCCTTCTGATGGAAAATAGAGTTTTTATTTTCCATATTAGAAGTAGTTCTCTCTCATCTGCATGGAAATTCAGTGAGGTGAGTTACTGAATGTGTGCTGTTGTGTGAAATTAATAAATACCGTTGGGTAAAGGGACTGTTAATATATTCCTCTTTTTCCTCTTTAAATTAAGCCTCAGTATTAGAGTGGATAATGAACCCTTAGCAGACACTAAATTGATAGAGTGGGAAGTGTGCAATAATATTGATCAACAGCCCAGTCCCAATGGTGTAGCCGCATTTAGAGGCATATGCTTATTGAATTTAAACAATTTAATGTGGTGTGTTTATGAAAATTGTGGTATAGCCTCATGCTGGTGTTCACATAAAATCACATTACATCAGATTAGTGCGTATAACATGTACTAATACCTTCCTGATGTTTCACTGGAAAAGTTTCATTTTTTTCAGCAGAAAACAGTCTTGACGTGCATGAGCTTGAGGCCCGTTAAGGCAAAATTGGTTCTCCTTGCTAATATCAAAAAATAATTATGTATACTTATATTTGCAGTTTGGATTTATTCACACTTTTAAACACAATTAAAGATTTAGGCACTTGCCTGAAATTTATGTGATATTCCTCGTGGATTTTAACATCACAATTGCAAAGTGATTATGAAAAAAGCCTGCCACATGGTCTGTGCCTGTATAATTTAATTTCACTTTTAAACTGTTTGCTCTTACAATAAATCACAGCAATAAAGGGTTTAAACTGTTCTAATCTGCAAATATTCCACACAAATGTGCATCTGAACTCTCCGGTGACGCCACACACTAATCCCACGTGATTCCTGTTGAGAGCAGTGTTCCAACAGGAGTTATGGAGGGGTGTTCGGCAGGTGCATTGGTCTCCCGACGACTTGCTGTCTAACCACGGAAAAGCACAGGTGTGACGTGAGTCTGAGCCAGGTGTTTATTGAGATATTAGAACGCTTCGGGTGAGCGGAGTGTGTTCGTCAGCTGGGGTTTAAACCTGTCAGTCTCGCTCCAACATACATCACTGCAAACAACCTATAGAAACTACTGCAGTGTATTATACCTTAAAGGGGTCATGAGAACCATATGAGAAATCAAATTTGCCTTGATCTTTTGACATATAAGAGGTATTTGTACCATTAAAGCATTCTGCAAGTTTCAGAGCTTAAACAAATCATTTTTTTTAATCAAGCTCCAGAAATGGTTTGTTTTGATATTGTATCTGTGATGTCACAGGGGCAAATACATTTGCATATGACTGCCTCCAGAGCAAGACATCGACCAATAGTTATACATCATCACACAATAGTCTCCGCCCACTGGCATTCAGTCTCTTAACGGCTGACATTCGTCTACACTGGATGTGAGCAACACGTCAAAAGCAAATAGAACCCATTATAATCGCTGATGCTGTCTACACTGGATACAGTGTACAGATGTGAGTTCAGTTTCTGAACTCATTCAGTTTCTGAACTCATTCAGTTTCTGAACCCATTGTAATCGCCGACACTGTCTACACTAATACAGTGTACAGATGTGCGTTAAGTTTTTGATCCCATTATAATGACTGACGCTGTCTACACTGGATACAGTATACAGATGTGCGTTCAGTTTCTGAACCCATTATAATGACTGACGCTGTCTACACTGGATACAGTACACAGATGTGCATTCAGTTTCTGAACTCATTCAGTTTCTGAACCCATTATAATGACTGACGCTGTTTACACTGGATACAGTATACAGATGTGTGTTCAGTTTCTGAACCCATTATAATTGCTGACGCTGTCTACCCTGGATACAGTATACAGATGTGCGTTCAGTTTCTGAAGTCATTATAATCACTGACGCCGTCTACACTGGATACAGTATACAGATGTGTGTTCAGTTTGTGAACCCATTATAATCGCTGACACTATCTACACTGGGTACAGTATACAGATGTGCGTTCAGTTTCTGAACCCATTAAAATCACTGACGCTGTCTACACTAGATACAGTATACAGATGTGCGTTCAGTTTCTGAACCCATTATAATCACTGCACTGTCTACAGTGGATACAGTGTACAGATGTGCGTTCAGTTTCTGAGCCCATTAAAATCGCTGACGCTGTCTACACTGGATACAGTATACAGATGTGCGTTCAGTTTCTGAACCCATTATAATCACTGCACTGTCTACAGTGGATACAGTATACAGATGTGTGTTCAGTTTCTGAACCCATTATAATCACTGCACTGTCTACACTGGATACAGTATACAGATGTGTGTTCAGTTTCTGAACCCATTATAATCGCTGACGCTGTCTACCCTAGATACAGTATACAGATGAGCGTTCAGTTTCTGAACCCATTATAATCGCTGATGCTGTCTACACTGGATACAGTATACAGATGTGTGTTCAGTTTCTGAACCCATTAAAATTGCTGAAGCTGTCTACACTGGATACAGTATACAGATGTACATTCAGTTTCTGGACCCATTATAATCACTGACGCTGTCTACACTGATACAGTATACAGATGTGCGTTCAGTTTCTGGACCCATTATAATCACTGCACTGTCTACACTGGATACAGTATACAGATGTGTGTTCAGTTTCTGAACCCATTATAATCGCTGATGCTTTCTACACTGTATACCGTATACAGATGTGTGTTCAGTTTCTGGCATACTCTACACACTTGAGTCTGCCGACAACAGGACGAATAGAAGAGTGAAAAAACTTTCCCTTTGACACATCCAGTTTATTAAGTTGGCTTAATTACTATGTACTTACATTTAAATTAATCATTTCATACAATGCATTTATTGTGTATATACATGTTTTTACATTGTACTTATATTTTAAAAACACCTGCATGTAATTACATCTGTAATTAATTTCTGTAATTACATTTATAATTACACTGTTGGCCCATCCCTTACACCTTACCCCTACCCTTAAATCTTCCCATACCACCAAAGCTTTCCCTAACCTTACCCACCTCAATAGCAGGAAAGTGTTTTGCAATTCAGTATGAACCCAGTAAGTACATTGTACTTATTTTTTGATGTAAGTACATAGTAGTTAAGGCCACTTAATATAAAGTGGGACCAAACAGCTTGTTTGCATCTCTGTATAGAAGGAAATAAGTGGATGGTTTATTTTAATGACTTCCCAGATTGCGTCAGAGGGTTATGTTTGTTCGGAGCATTTCGTTTTGTACGTGAGACACAGCATTATGGAGAGTTTGCAAAGAAACTTTTGTTGAAAGACGAAGCAGTCAATTGTATTATATATATATCAGCAGCTGCATCACAAACTGATATTAAAAAAAAAAAACTGTATAAATGATTTCATAAAGCTTTGTTTGTAAATGGTTTTATATGGATTTCACTTACTTACTCACATGCAATAGCAAGTGGGCGTTGATATGGTTTCCTAGGCAATGACGTTACCCAATCATAACAGTGGCCATTTACGGACAAGCCTTATAGGAGCCGCCGCTTAAAAAACTGATCATTTCAGACAGAGGCTCAGAATGAAGGTTGAAAATAATTGTAAAAGTTTTTATTTTTTATTTATTTATTTTTTTTTTTTTGCAAAAAACTTTAACATTATAAGTGAACCTCAAGAAACATATTAAAATACAAAATCCATGTCATGACCCATTTAAAGCCATTGCTTAAAATTTCTCCACAATATTCTCAGGATTTTAATAAGCTTCTGCTGTTGCATTAGAGATCTGGGCTGGGAAGGCTGTAGGTTTGAACCCTGTAAGGGTTGTTCCATGAGCTATTACCATTGTGCCCTTGTGCGAGGCACTTAACCCCAGGTTTCTCCAGAGGGGCTGTCCTTGTAATCAACATGCTGTAAGTCACTTTGGATAAAAGCACTAGCTAAGTGACTAATTAGCATAAACTTTTATACCTCACATGAAAGGCTTACCATTAAAATGCTGCCTTCTTCATACAATATCATGGCTGTATCTCAAAACCATACCGAGCTTGCTACCTAGACAGCATTTTTGGGCTTCATACACTCTTAAAAATAATTAGAACCAAATAGGGTTCTGCAACCTGATTCTATAATCGGATAGTTCCACAAGGAACTTTATTCTGTAGCGCCACCTTTAGAAAGCCACCTAAGTGATGGTACTTTTTAATATCTAAAAAAATATCTAAATATTGTGAACTCAAGAACCCTATAGCGAAAAATGGTTATTAGTAAGAAGAGAGCTGTTTGTTAAACCTAGCGTGCTGCAAAGAACCATTGAAGAACCTCATTCGTTCTCGTTTATTTATGAAGCACATATAATAACAACCCAAGGGTGACCAAAGTGCTGTAAACAAAATAACATTAACAGATAAGAATAAATTAGTACACAATGACAGTGCTGTAAAATATTAACCTCACAATAAAGACATTATGGTTGCACTTTATTTTGCAGTACGTGCATTTACTTGTACTTACAACATACCCAAAGTACTGTGTAAGATAAGGTAACTACGGCCTGATTTCACAGACAAGGCTTAGATTAAGCCAGGATTAGGTCTTAGTTAAATTAGGACATTTAAGTAGCTTTTATAACTGTGCCTTAGAAAAAAAAAAAGAAAAAAAAAACATTACTGGTGTGAATCTTGAGACAAAACAAAGGCATTGACATATTTTAAGACATGTCAGTGCAAGATGCTTTCAGTTAAGACGGCTCAAACATGCATTGTAGTCTGAGACTAGCTTAAACCTTGTCTGTGAAATCGGCCATACTTGAGTTAAGGTTAGGTTTAGGGGCAGATTCAGGGTTAGTGCCTTTATTACCCAGTTATTGTAATTACTAAAATAAGTACATAGAATGTATATGCGGAACAGAACTGTAAAATAAAGTGCTACCAACATCATTTAGCTGTAAACGCCTTTTCAAATAGGTGAGTTTTAAGCATAGATTGAAAAACAGGAAGAGCAGGCACTGTTCAGATGGATAACGGGAGATTGTTCCAAAATTTTGGAATAGATATAGCAAAGGATTGATTCCTACAGTGTTTCATTTTGGATCTGGGGACAGAAATAATTCTTAAATGTCCAGATCACAACAACTCATACAGACAGAACAGTGCTTGATTATGTAATGATTTAAAAACCAATGTTATAATTTTGAACTTCAGTCTAATTTTAACTGGCATCCAGTTCAAGGAAATCCGGATGGGGGTGATGTGCTCAAATTTATGTCTGCCAGTCAAAACTTAGCAGCTGCATTTTGGACCATTTGCAAGCACTCCATGGATGAGTGGCTAACTCCATAATAGAGCGAGATGCAATAGTCCAGACGAGATGATAAAATCATGATTTTTTTGAAATTCTTCAAGGTAGAAAAGATTTTACCTTTGCCACGTGTTGTAGATGGGTAAAAAACATTACACCCCCCACACACACACGAACATAAAAAATAAAATAAATTAAAAAAATAAAAATAATGAACTTTTAAAATAGCATCATATGTCCAATCCTGTTCCTGGAGGGCCACCATCCTGCAGAGTTTAGCTCCAACACACCTTCCTGGAAGTTTCTTGAGATCCTGAAGTGCTTGATTAGGTGTGTTTAATTAGGGCTGGAGCTAAACCAGCTGGAGCAGGATTTGACACCCCTGACTTAAAAAGTTCCATTTCAGTTCCTATGCCATACTGCATGTACAATAATAAATTCTTTATTGGCATTGACGGTTCCATGAAGAACCTTTAACATCCATGGAACCACCTAAGGTTCTTTATAGTTGGAAAATAGTTCTTTAGATTATTAAAATGTAAAAAAAAAAAAAGATAAAAAAAAAAGAACTTTTAAGAACTGATCACTGAAAGGTTCTTTGGAGAACCAAAATTGGTTCTTCTATGACATCACTCTGAAGACCCCCTTTTGGAATCTTTTTTTTTAAGAGTTGCCCATGTAGGCAGTAGCCAGATAGTCTCAAAACTTCGTTAACTATGACACATCTAGAACATAGACTCCAACAGGTTCACAGTTCAAGATTTGTAAACCTTCCACAGGATTGATTTTATGTTTTCATAATTTGTGAGGCTCCATCAGGCCGAGAGCCGTTCGTTCCATCATGCTCTCGCATGATGCCTGCTCACTCTTAACATCCTGGGCTGAAACAAAGCCAAAACAGCAGTCTGTCTCCTTCAGCACATAAAAGACTGGAGATTTACCGCAAGGTTTTTTTTATCCTGCTTTCCATGTTACTCTGATCTGATAAAAGGCTCTCCAGCTACAGGCTAAAAGCTTTTCTTTGAGGTTCTTATTTTAATGCTGAGGGGGAGCCATTTTGACTAGCTCTGTACCCCTCTGTGATTAGCCAAGCGTGAACGCAGAATGGAGACTCAGATCTCCCCTTCTCAAGCTAAAGGAATACTGAATGAACAAATATCTAAATGATGGTAGTTTTATTCAGAGTTAATGGATGAAGAGAATTGAACTTTACACCTATGTAAACGGCTCTGAGCTCGGCCCCCTGCTCCCTGAATTACGGCGAGTCTTTTTTAAAAGGAAACACATCAGGGTATTGGCCCACTGCACGCATTCCTAGGAGATGTGATTAACGGAGAATGCCTCCATGTTCTAACATCAAGTTTTCAGTAATAAATTAGGCACAGATTTCAGATGGCTGGACTTGCCTGTCCAATGGCTCATCACGGTGTGAGCAGAACGAACACTACGGGGAACATTGATCCTTAGAAACGAACTGCCAATTTTTATTAAAAAAAAAAAAAAAAAGCCTTTGTGTGAAATTATGCCATGCATCTTCTCTTTGTTGTTTACTCTATGGGTTATTCTGATCGGATCAGACCCGCAGGCTTATCTGGTAGGGATCTAATGCTGGGCCAGACTACACAATATCAGTCCTATTTTGTCACGATCGTTTCATGTAGGGTGTCTTAGTGATTCGTAAACGACAATGGCCGTCGAGACGCAAAAATCAGTTGTTTCATCTCGTATAGTGTTTCATAGTTAATGACAACTGACGCTGTGTCTGCGACGCTTCACGACGTCCCGATAGAAAACTAGCATGTTTAATTTTTTCCACGATGGGTTCTGTCACATCTGTGCCATTGACCA
Organism: Ctenopharyngodon idella; assembly: GCF_019924925.1. NCBI lineage: Eukaryota > Metazoa > Chordata > Actinopteri > Cypriniformes > Xenocyprididae > Ctenopharyngodon > Ctenopharyngodon idella. The sequence continues at coordinate 33,309,686 of NC_067228.1, read as the reverse complement.
ATAGAAGGACAGAAGCTTCCGTACACAGCTTTCAAACATGCCGAAACAAAAGAGAGATGATGGTATGCTGCTAGGTGGAATTATACAATAGAGGAAACGTTCGTGGAGCTTTGGCAGCAATACTCCTGCCTTTATGATGTTCCCTCGAGGGTCGATCACAGCAGAGTGAAAAAAGATAAATGCTGGTGATGGATAGCGGAGGTGCTTCAGCAAAGAATTGGAATTAGCATTAACTAACACGCCGCTTCAGTAGGTATTTTTTCGTTTCCAGAAGTCAGTCGCTAGTTCCGCCTTCTCGATGACATCCCACAGGTGACGGCAAGCAATGTGTAGCCTTACCTGTTTCTTGTCCATGACACAACAAGAATTTAGGAGTCAAAATTGCATAATCTGACACAGTAGCCAGGTTTCTATTACAGATTTGTGCAAAACTTTTGCGATATTTTCTATATGTCGATTAAAAACTATTGTAAAATGACGGCGTTTCCATTAACCGATGTTATGCTACTAAAATGTAATTTTTTCCTCTCGTGATAAGTCCAAAAATCATGGCAACGGATGTTAGTAGGTTTAAGTATATCGCAGCCACCACACTAGCCATTTTTTTTAATCGAAGGAGACTAGAGCCTGACCGATTTATCGGTCTGCCGATATTATTGGCCTGATATATCTGCATTGGCGTATATGCCACCGATATGAACATTTTTGGCACGCTCTTGCACCGCGGTTCATCTCAAATCTGACGACACATCTATAATATGGTTTGTTGAAAATAGCAACATCTAATATAGACAGACAGAGTTCAGCTAATGTATGTGTCAGTCGATGAATATGCATTCTGGCTTCACATTACATTACAACAGTGATGATCAAAAAGCGTGGACAAAACAGTCACTCTTTGTAAGCTTGGTTTACAGTGAGTGCCATATGCTCGAATATGAGCAGTCATTTAGGGTGTTGATAGCACGCAAGCACAGGTGAGACATGAACAGCACACGCTGCTATCTGTGTTTAAACTAAAGTCATTCAAGTCTTGCTAATGAAACATTCATGAGCAAGACGTGAAAGAGAACTCACTGCGCTGAGAGCAAATGCTTATCTCAGACAGTGCACAAATAACAAGTCTTGTGCTTGAATGGACAAATTCACACAAAAAATATCTCAACATGCTCATTTTGCGAGTATCCTAGCAAACATAGTCAGCTATGTCTTAAGTGAACGTACAACAGTCGAGAAATACAACGCATGTGTAACAGTATATGTACTGGATCGTGCATTATGTCTTAAAGGGAAAGAAGCCTAATATTCCTGCTGTCTGTGTTTTAAATGTTAATCAAACAACAAATGACAAAGAAATCACTCACTGCTCTTGACTGAATAGCTTTTGTAACTTCAATAATGATTAATTTGTACAGTGAAGATAATATGCAGTGTTATTTTATATTTGATTATTGTATTCATTTTCCGTACCTGAAAACTATTGTTAGATACCTGAAATACCTGCTGTTTCTTGTAGTTAGATTATTTGTTCTTATTTTCTTTATTTTTATTTGACAGTTATCCTATTTTCCCTGAACATAGGACAAACCGTGACTCTAAAACCGTGATAAAAACTGAACCGTGAGTAATTTGAACCGTTACACCCCTATAATATACACATAGAATATCGGCCAATATATATCGATATCTGACGTTTTTTACTCCCTGAAATCAGTACCGGCCCCCAAAAACCCATATCGGTCGGGCACTAAAGGAGACGTAGGCATGTTACATATGAGCAGCCACATGCGAGGTGTTACTGGGTGTTTCTGCTGTGAGGTCTTGAAAAATTGTGGCATTTCTTTGTTGTTTAGAATCCAGTATTCCTGTAATTCTTTTGTTTCTTATGAGTTTAATAAAATATCTCATCTTCTGTTGAAACATACCGCTCCATCTTTAAAGAATGATCAACTTTTACGTATGCCAGGTGACTTGTAAATCCGAAAAAAATTGCAGTTTTGCGAAATATTCCTTTTTCGAATTGCCTGAAAAACTACCTCATGCAATTGTGAAAACTTTATTGTGATATATGGGAGTTTTTGCAAAATTGATGTGTATCCATTGGGCGTATTTTCAATTTGCAACCTCAGCTAGTGACAGACAAAAAAATTGTGTAGTCTGAACCCGGCATAATGCTGCCGTATTTTCTCCTCAGTGCTAGACTCTGCTCTTTCAGTGATTATATACTTTAGGGGTGGCAAAAAGTATTTGGACACTTAAGTCACACTTGAATATGTAAGAAATTTGCTGCATTATAACAAAATATAAAACCAAGTGGCATCTGCAAACAAATGCTGCAGGAGTTTTTCTCCAGTCTTTTAATCAACAGGTGTTTTGGAGATTTTTAGTGCATGAATAAAGTCAGTTCTTCTCAAGGTCACACAGGTGTCCTGTCAGAGGAACCACGGATGTAGACAATCACATTAATATCCACAATAGTGTCTGACAATTAGGGGTCAGAATACTTTTATCTTCATGTTGAATCATATATCCATTGTTTAATCAGTTCAAACTTGTTTTTGTGAGATGTATTGTTTGGAAAGTGTGTTTGTGTGTTATCTCTTTTTAAAATACTTGAGACTTGATTTCATATTTTCTTATATTTTAAAGTGTGATTTAAGGGTCCAGATTCTTAATATACAATCACAAATGGGAAAAAAAGCTCTGCGTGTCAGTTACAAAATTGTGCCTTTCATATTAATAAACCCCTATGTTTTAACATTATTTTATTTTTTATTTTTTGTTGTTGTTGTTGAACGACATTGTGGAAATATTCAAAATAACTTTGCCATCGTGTGCCTTTGCTCATCTTAACACAAGTCTGAGGGCCCTGTATTGTTGTTGTGTGAATGTAAATAACTAAAAGGATGGTCTTTGCATTTGGATGAAGACAAACTCAAGGTCGTATTAGAGGCTGCCCCGGTCGCGGCCCATAAATTCACTGTTGTCCTGCCGTAGTTTCCACAGAGGATTTGGCTCATTTTTCATTTACTGCACGTTCAGAGCGCTGTGTTTACACGGTGAGGCATCTCATACATTCAACAGTAAATTAGGATCTAACGATTGTGGTAAAGTATTTTAAAAAAGCAAAGCTGCGCAGAAACAGAACCATAGTAGAACTATCATCCATTTCACATTTCTTTTGTCCGTCCACATTTCTGGACATTTACTTAAATAATTTTTGATAGTGATTTAATCATGTTCTGTGTGTCATACCTGCACTGGTGTTGGGTTGAAAATGGACAAACCCAGCGGTTGGGTTAAATGTTTGTCCAACGTGCTGGGTAGTTTTATTTAACCCAAATATTGTTTGAAAATTACTATATGTCTGGCTTAAAATGAACTCAAAATAGGTTGGAAATTAAAAATCAGACACATAATTACTAGAGGCAACAATAATAATCTGAAGGTGAATTTATTAATAAGCAATTTAATAAATGTTTATTGTTTGATTATTATTTATTAAACTTATTAATAAATGTTAATTTCCAACATATTTTGGGAATTAAGCAAGCAATACAGTAATTTTTAAGCAATAGTTTGGTTAAATAAAACTACCCAGCACATTAGGCAAACATTTAACCCAACTGCTGGGTTAAAACAACCCAATCACTGGGTTTGACCATTTTCAACGCAACATTTTTTGGGGGGTGTAGCTCATTACCAAAACAAATTTATTGCTGAAATAAAATCTAATAAAATAAAATCAAATCAGTAATTTAATTTTCCGCCTCTGCTGTCTGAGCCTTTATTCCATTTTAGAATATACATTTTTTTTTTCAGTTTCCTGTTTTGGCAGCAGCTCTTCTACTGTAGCTTACTGTTACACACGAAAGAATAAAATAAAGGGGCAAATTAGTAACATTTGTAGCTTGTGACTTTTTCTGCCTTTAACAATAGTGCTATAATTGCCTGAGAGATCTCCATCACCACAGATAGGGTGAATGTGAGATTTACAGAGACTGATGTGGCTTAATTACCCCTTCTGGTCTCCCTCTCTGATTTACCGCCTACACCGCGCTGCAGTAAATGCCCTATTAAGAAGATAACAGCCCATGCAAGATGCCAAAATAAGACATACCATGTTTCAGGCTGGTAAAGGTTAAAAGGTGAACTCAGGAACAATCAAGTCAAGCACATATATTTTCACACGGGTAATAATTCTAAAGAAAATCACTACAGTCCACACTTTCACTTTGAACATGCCTAATGAAAGAAAAAACACCACTTAACACTAGATAGATAGATAGATAGAGTTTGGTTGTGTTCTTGATGTTCAATTCACGTCAATTTTCACCTCATCCACCCCTCAAATGGCATTTTGGGACATCAGCTGTTAAATCCTCTTTCCTTTGTGGATTCATTGGCTCATTCAAGGCTGGATTGTTGACATTCTGTAGCCTGTTAAAAGGCGTGAGTGTGTGTGTTAAAATGAGAGGCCCTTGAGAAGCCTCTCTGCCCCATGTGGCCCCCGGTCCCTGAGGATCAGTTATCTCGCTGATTTAAGTAGATACTGTCAGCTCTAATTTGTCCCCCTTCTCCACGCCTCTCCAGCAGGGACGCCCTCTTTAAAATATTATGAAAAGATCAGCTGTAGGTCTGTGTGTTTAGCAGGACGGCAGGAGCTCAAAGGGCACAGGGGATAATAGGTTACTATTATGAGAGCAGAGGGGAGGTACGTTTTAAAACCAGTCACAGGGTTACACAAGCTATTCGTGGGGAAATGATGCTGGAGAACCTGTTTCAGTCAGCTAAATAACAGATGCTTGCAACAGTGATCTCAAAGAAAAGGCCAAATTAACATTGACGTGCCTCAAGAACATAAAGATGAATATCCTACACCAGACTAGATAAAGCAAAGACTTTTAAGTGAACAAAATTGGGAAGGGAATACTTGCAGATTTTTGTAATGTATGTACAGAACAGTGTTGGGAGTTACTTTTGAAAAACACTATATTGTGTTACTCTAAAAAGTAACTAATTGTGTTACTTAGTTACTTTTTATGGAAAGTAATGTGTTATGTTACTTTTGCATTGCTTTTTCCTCATCTGGGCTGGGCTGTTTTTTGTGTAATAACTGTAAAAAAGTTCTATTTTTTGAAAATGTTAAGGCCCTTTCTCACTAAAAGTGAAATGAATGAGCCTCAGGCTGAAAGAAATGCATATTCACGCCTGTACAGTAGAGGGCGCAGCTCAAACGAACCTTTCAGCTGTGGATCATCGAAGGTCAGCAGCAAAGACATTGGTTAATAAAGTGAGATTAAATACATAAAGTATTTTTGTGTAATTCAACATTTAATTATTGCAGGTTTGTGTAATATTCAGAGTTTGCATTTCACTGTTTTTATTCATTTCGAGGAATACTGAATCTGTTTTTGTGCAAGTGAGATGAGGAAATGATCACATTTAGTCTAGAACTACAATAACCATCATGTTTTCACACAAGTCCTCTGCACTTACTCCTGATTTCTCTCAACATGAAGACAGAAGAATTGTCATGAGAAAACAAAGTAACTTGTGTTACTTATTTAAAAAGTAACTGAGATATTTTGTTGTAAATTTAAAAGTAATGCATTACTTTACTAGTTATTTGAAAAAAGTAATCTGATTTCATAACTCGTGTTACTTTAATGTGTTACCCCCAACACTGGTACAGAATATACTACTGTTCAAAAGTTTGGGGTCAGTATGTTTTTTTAAAAGGAAATTAATATTTGTATTAATCAAGGATGCATTAAAGGATTAGTTCACTCTACATGATCCCAGACGAGGAATAAGGGTCTTATCTAGAGAAACCATCGGTCATTTAAAAAAAAATAAAATAAAAATGGATATACTTTTTAACCACAAATGCTCGTCTTGCACTGCTCTGTGATGCTCCACGCATTACGTAATCACATTGGAAAGGTCACGTGTGACGTAGGAGGAAGTACCGCGGAAGGGCAAAAAATACCATCTCAGGGGCGTTTGACTTGATCTTTGCACGTTCGCTTTATAAACACTTGCTCGGTACTTCCACCTACATCACACGTGACCTTTCCAACGTGATTACGTCATGTGTGGCGCATCGCAGAGCTACTGCAAGACGAGCATTTGTGGTTAAAAAGTATATAATTTTTTATTTTTTTTTTAGAAAATGACCGAATGACTCCAGATAAGACCCTTATTCCTCGTCTGGGATCATGTAGAGCCCTTTGAAGCTGCACTGAAACTGACATTTGGACTTTCAACCCGTTGAACCCCAGTGAAGTCCACTATATGGAGAAAAATCCTGGAATGTTTTCCTCAAAAACCTTAATTTCTTTTCGACTGAAGAAAGAAAGACATAAACATCTTGGCTGACATGGGGGTGAGTAAATTATCAGGAAATTTTAATTCTGAAGTGAACTAATCCTTTAAATTGATCAAAAGTGACAAAGATGTTTGTAATCCCAATAAATGCTGTTCTTTTTAACTTTCTTTTCATCAGAGAATCCTGATAAAAATGTATCACAGTTTCCACAAAAATATGAAGCAGCACAACTGTTTTTATTGATAATAATAAGAAGTGTTTCTTGATCATCAAATCATCATTTTAGAATGATTTCTGAAGGATCATGTGACACTGAAGACTGGAGTTATGATGCTGAAGTCAGCTTTGATCACAGAAATAAATTTGAAATAAATTATAATTGTAATAATTTTTCACAATAGTACTTACAGTATATAGTACTACTATATATATATATATATACACACACACACACACACACACACACACAATTTTAACAATGCAGGTAAACATTTTAATATAACCACAACTTTCTTTTTTCCTGTCTTTTCCTTTTTTTTTTTTTCTTTTTGCATTAATCTGATGATAAAAGGAGCAGGCAGTGACTGACATATTAATTCAGCATTATCTTCAGAGTCACGTGTGCAGATACCTGCTCTCACGTCTGACCTCGTGCCAGCTCTAGTTCTGTCTGGTTGTCACACGCTCCTGTGGAATAGATGTTCCATTGTTATTTTAATCTCTTTACTCACCCCTCCTTTCAAAAGCGTTTCGATGAGAATATGAATTAGTGAGGTAAAATTCGATGTGAAAGGGCAGCTTCTCAACAACCACTCTGTGTTTGCAACATAATACGGCCGGCGTGCGTGTTGCATTCCAATAAATCCCTCTGTGACTCCATCTAACAACTCATTCATTTGCTTCCAGATTAATAAGCGCAACATGATTGCAAATAATAGTTTGTGACATGTTGTGTAGGCAGCACAAAAGGTTTTAGTGAAGCAGCCAGGGAGAATTGCCTCGTTTGATTTATCTGCCTTTGATTTATAAAGGAAAATCAATGAAACAATTCTTTCCAGCCTCGTATTTGCCTGTTTCCCAGACATCGCCATGATAAGGCTTTGGACTCTGAGAACGAAGACTTTTCAATTATGCAGCACTTGTTTGCATTAGATTTACTTGTGGAAAAAAAAGAGAGAAAGATGTCGGAGGAACGTATATATTGGCCGTCCCTGTGCAGAAGCAGATAAATAGAATTTCACAGCCACGGTGGCTAAGAACCATGCACAAAAATTGCTCAATATCTTGGTTCCTGGCCAATTTTATATCCCTATTGTTTGGCAGTGTTTGATAGTGGAGGAGAATGGTAATGTAATATACATAATTCATATGGCCTCTTCATTGCTGATTCTGCTGTCCTGTCTGTTTATGTGGGTAAAATAGATTCTACAGTGTCTATTAGGCCAATATAACACAGACTGGAGGATTTGGCACATTTTATGTAAAGAGACAGAAAGCCCTGAACGCGCCGGACTGACGCGTGATGCTTACGAGCTTCTCTATGCGATGTTTCCATTAGGATTCATTGCTTCATTTCAGAAAAGATTGTTTTTATGGCCTCAATTGGCTTCAAGACATACTGAACATGGTTTGTATTTTATCATGTTTTTTGTTTTTTTAATTCAAGATGTGTCCAATTAGATGTCTTAAAAAATGAGATTATTAAGATTACTAAAATATATTTACATTTTTTTTTATTTTTTTATTTCAAGCTCATATATATATATATATATACATACACAATGCATTTAGTGTAAAATGTTTTTTATTATTATTATTGAATTCATACCGCTTAATTCATTTAGTATTGTTTCTTACAGCTCCCTTTTGGACATTGAAAATACAGCTGTGACAAATCCCATAATACATACTAAATAAACTAAAAAATTTTATGTCTCTTGGTTTAGCTTGCGGTTTTTATTTGCAATATTTAGATTTTTTTAATAAAATGCTAAATCCTGTTTCATATGTACAGTGACAATTAGGGCTGCACAATTAATCAAATTTCTATTTGTGATTACAATTATGGATGCCACAATTATGTAATCATTCAAATGTGCATTTACAAGAAAAAAAAAGTCCACTTACATTATTCTGCATGCTTAAGATGTGTTTTAATTTTAAAATTTTAATTTTGTTTTCATTTTAGTTTTAGTATAACATTATAATACCATGCATATTTTTTTTTTTTACTTTTTTATTATTTAAAGAAGAAACCAAACCAGTGTAAAGTTGACATTTGAGGCTTAATGCCATATAAGAGCAATAAAAGTTTTTAGGAAGAGTGTTTTCAGCTTGTCTATTTACTTTTGAAAATATGGCATGCAGATGCTTCAAACAATGGTGTAAAGCTATTCAAAACATCATTCAATGTAAATTGTGATAATAGTAATTAATAATCACAATTACAATTTCAAGGGAATAATCGGCAATTATAATTTTTGTAATAATCGTACAGCCACATTGACAATACAAATTTGTCATGTGAACAGGTTATAAACATATTTCCTGAACAATTTATTTGTAATGCGCTGCTACTCAGCTATTATATTAACATTCGTGTTATTCCAAAAGTCAAATCCTTTGTACCCTCTTGTTTTCTAGTGAAGTAGTTGATTGATTTGTAGTTGATTGATTCAGACTAATAATTAAATGAATCAGATCAAATCATTTAAAAGAACTGATTCAAGAGAGTGATTCCTTCATCTCTTCTGTTAGATGCTCAGATTCATGAGCAAAGTCACTCTAATTAGGCGGCGTGATCATTCATATTTAGCCTACTTTGTATGTAAGAAACAACTGTATCTTTGAAGTGTTTATCTAAAACACTTTGGCAAAAACCACCATCCACATGCATGTCTACACTGTAAAACCCGATAAGTTCAGAGTACTCAATTTTTTTAGACACTGATTACCTCAAAACATTTAATAAAGCAACTCAAAATATTTAAGTAAACAATATTTATAAATAACAATTAAGTTAAACTGAAAAATTGTAATTTTATTTAATGTTTAAGTCCACTGTACTTAAAACTTTTTACCATATGTAATGTTTCTCATTTTTCCATTATTATGATGCAGTAGTTGTAAAATCCGATAAGTTCAGAATACTCAAAACAATTATTTTAGTAGAACTTAAAAAAATATAATTTGTACTACACAACCTTGCTGATTACAATTTAAATGAAATATTGAATAAATTAATGCCTAATCTTTACGGTTAAGTGTTAGTTAGCAACAGCACACTATTTAGTTGCATGAACTGTTAATCAACATAAAGTATATATAGCCTTGATGTTTCACAGCCCATTCTCGACCTATCCTCTTCACCACAATGGTAACCCTACAAAACTTCAACATCACAGAAACTCATTTGAATACCAAAATAACAGAACATTAAACAATAACACATCTTCCCCTGTATTAATCTTGTGCAAAAACACACAAAATAACACTCAATTTCAGCATTTATTCTCCCTACACAGTGTGACGCAAAGCATGTTGGGAACTTGAAATCTGCTGCAACTCAGTTTAATTTTGAATGGATTCTTCTGATAATGTCGCACTGTAAACCCTAATGCTCAAAATACTTCATTGTTTTGAGTAGGACAAACTTAAATTGAACAAATTAGTTCAGTTAAATTAACTGTTATGAGTATTTAGGACTTTCTTTTTCTTTTGAGTTCACAGAACTGCTATATTTTAAGTAAAGTGCATGGCGCATGCGGCTTGGTTTGAGAACAGGTAAGTTACAAGTTTTAAGTTGCTGTACTCATTCAGTAAATGCTCTACAATGCTATTGTTAACATGTTAGCAAATTAGCAAGTTGGCATTTTCTGAATTTTCTTATTAGGGTTTACAGTGAAGTAAATAACTCATTTGATTTGGAAGACCTCAAAATAAAAAAAAATTCATTAACTAAATATTTTATGTTAATTGCTATCAAAGTGTATGAGTTAGCTAACTCAGTACTTCAAGTTAGGAGCAATTATCATGCATGAGTACTACAAACACAAAACTTGATAGTTCTGCTTACTTAAAATTGGGAACATCATAACTCAAAAAAATTGATGTAACTGATTACCTCAATTTTTTTGAGTTAGCCCAACTTATTCGGGTTTACAGTGCGGTTAGAGCAACGACGTGATGTGGATGACGTAATTTTATGTCATGTCAATAATTTAAATATAAGTGTTTACTCAAAAATGTTGAGCTACACAGAAATAAAACTAAACTTCTAGTTCAAAAAATTGTTTTAAGTTGCATCAATGATTTAATAGACTTTAACTGTAGTGCACTCAAACTTTATAAGTTAGTAGTACTGTGTAATTACAGTGTAATTTAGAGATGTTTTAATTCGAGTCGCATAGATCATCTGAAGCTTTCATAGGTTAATTTGCTTTAAACTGAAAATAATGTCATCATCCACCCATCCTCATGTTGTGAGAAGTAATAATCAAAATATCAAAGTTTCTATTTTACATACAAAAACACGATGATCATTGGCTCTTAAGTTTAGTTGCAATTAAAAAAAAAAAAAAAAAAAAACACTATTAGATTTGAAAATGAATGTCTCTTTGAGAAAAAATGACGACAACCTCATCACACACTCGCCAGGATTCCCACTGTACCCCCTTAAAAATCCATAAATAAAATAGCAATACAAATTTGGTGCATGATGCTCAGATCTCACCCACATACTGCTGTATTGCACAAAATGTAAAATATTATATGATCAATTAGTCATGGCAACATATGTTTTTCTTTAACACATTAAAATAATTTAACCAATTACAAAATTTTTTTTTTTTTTTTTTTTAAAGAGTTTAAATTAATTATCCTGCAAATTTTATACATAAAATTTAAGGTAGCAACTGAACCTGAGTTGAAATAAGTGGGATTTCATTGCAACAACCCATATTCTGCTCTTTCTCAGCCGCACTCCTCTCTCTCACACACATGCACATTAAAGCTGGTCTCTGACCCTTGTCTTTATGCCCCAGATGAATTATGTTTATGATCAAATGTGTCAGAAAAGCACCTTATCAGACATGCAGAATAACCTTATTAACTGCAGTGCTACTACTGCCTAATGTAATACCACATTCATCTTGTCAGCGACACGGACACCAGATATTCTCCATTAACTGGGACCCTTACGATGATCCATGTATGTTACGTATGAGTGTATGAAATGCCAGCGAGCTCGTCAGCTCCCCTGAAATCAGTAATGGATGTGAAACCTCCCTCAGCCACGATTCCTCTAATGTCAGCAGAAACACACACACTGTTCAATAAGCTCTATCATATACACTCGCTGATATTACAAATGATTACAGAGAAAAACTAGGCATCAAACACAAACACTTTTAAGTCATCTCAAACGCAACAAACTCGTTCTATGGAAACATTGTGTTCTAAACTCGGCTCAAAATATCAAACTGGTTTAATATCCTCCAACTGGAAGGAATCAAAGTCTGAAGCTAAAAAATCAGAGTCGGTGTCCATCATTCAATACACAGTTTTCTGTGAAATCTGTCAATTCTTATTGCCCAAAATCTGCAGACTGGCTCTAACATATAGGATTGACTCCTCCAGACCTTTGTTCTGCACAAATACCACAATTGCAACAGTTATTTACAATAAACTGTAGTTATTTTGTACTGGCCCTTCACTGTCATCAAAAGACATTGAGCAACATGACAAAGATTTGAAAAGCCTCTTTATGTCAGGGTGTAAACTTTTGAACAGGAGGGTGACTTCTCGTATTTTGTTTAAAGATAATTTTTTTGTCTTCTGGGCAGACATGTTAATGAAGTGTACTGGAGGAAGTTACTAAGTGAAAAAATAAGTCCAATTTATCCCAATCATCCAATTCAAAAAGTTTATAACATCGGCTCCTAAAGGGTTAGTTCACCCAAAAAATGAAATTTCCGTCATTAATTACTCACCCTCATGTCATTCCAAACCCACAAGACCTTCTTTCATCTTCACAACACACATTAAAGGATTAGTTCACTTTCAAATTAAAATTTCCTGATAATTTACTCACTCCCATGTCATCCCAGATGTCCATGTCCTTCTTTCTTCAGTTGAAGAAATGGATTTTTTTTTTTTTTTTTTTTTTTTGAAGAAAAGGATTTTTCTCCTTATAGTGGACTTCAATAGACCCCAAACGGTTGAAGGTCAAAATTACAGTTTCAGTGCAGCTTCAAAGGGCTTTAAACGATACCAGATGAGGAATAAGGGTCTCATTTAGCGAAACAATCGGTCATTTTCTAAAAAAAATAAATAAAAATGTATATGCTTTATAAACACAAATGATCGCCTCGCAAGTGCTTCTACCAGACCGCCTTCCGTATTCTTCAAAAAGCTTACGCTGAATGTCCTACGCCTTCCCTATTCGGCTTACAGAAAAAACAGAACTGGTGCTGTGTTCGTTCCCTAAGTTGAATAGGGAAGGTGTAGGACATACAGCGTAAGACCCTTATTCCTCATCTGGTATCGTTTAAAGCCCTTTGAAGCTGCACTGAAACTGTAATTTTGACCTTCAACCGTTTGGGGTCCATTGAAATCCACCATAAGGAGAAAAATCCTGTAATGTTTTCCTCAGAAACCTTAATTTCTTTTCAACTGAAAAACAAAGGACATGGATATCTTGGATGACATGGGGGTGAGTAAATTATCAGGAAATTTTAATTTGAAAGTGAACTAATCCTTTAAGATATTTTTGATGAAATCCGAGAGGTTTTTTATCTCCCATAGAAAGCAAGAAATTACCACATCCAGAAGTCCAGAAAGGTAGTAAAGACATGGTTAAAATAGTCCACATGACTACAGTGGTTCAACCTTAATGTTATGAAGTGACGAGCAACTTTTTGTACGCAAAAACAAAACAAAAATAACGACTTTATTCAATAATTCTTCTCAACCCTGTCAGTCTCATACGTAGTAAACACAGTATTAAACGCCGGCTCATTATTGGACGGCTCCTGCTTGAGCATCACACGCAATCCAATACTGAGCCGGTGTTTGGATGTAGAACCTGGAAGCACTGCAACAAAAATAGTGTAGGAGAATGACAGGGGAGAGACGAATTTGTTGAATAAAGTCATTATTTTTACTTTGTTTTTGCACACAAAAAGTATTCTCGTCGCTTCATAACATTAAGGTTAAACCACTGCAGTCACATGGACTATTTTAATATATTTTATGCTTTTACTACATTTCTGGACCATGAATGATGGTAATTTCATTGCTTTCTATGGGAGATAAAAAACCTCTCGGATTTCATCAAAAAATATCTTAATTTGTGTTCTGAAGATGAATGAAGGTCTTACGGGTGTGGAACGACATGAGGGTGAGTAATTAATGACATTATTTTCATTTTTGGGTGAACTAACCCTTTAATACATCATTTTCCATCGGGAGCATCAGTGAATGTTTTCACCTTTTGTAATAGTTGTGTTTGAGTCCCTCAATTGTGCTCAGTGTGAAAGATGGGTCTCAAAAGCGTACAGTCACTGTTGAAAAGGGTTCAAATATGTAGATGTTTAAAAACCAAATAGTGTGCAGGACGTGGAGGACAAACAAGGGACTCATGAACAGCAATCCCCAAAACACAAAAACAGCCGTTGATCATCCAGGTAACAACACAGTATTAAAATGTTACTTTTTTACATCTTCAACTCTCTCTTTAGTTTGTAATGTTGCAGTATGAGCATGAAAAGCTCTGCAAAGTCCCTCCAGCGGGAGTTATTCTCTATATCAGTATCACTGTTTCTGAACTCTTGAAACGCCTCCATTGTAGTCTTGAGTTTTCTTCCAGAAATGAACACGTCACAATATTCCTCATTTAAATAATTCCCGCCCAACGCATATGCAGAATAAAGGGGCGGAGCCTGGTTGAGTTAGTAGTGTGTTGAAACATGGTCGTGGTAAGGGGCGGAACATTTCCCAAACACACTCAAAGTGCTTGACCAATCACAACACACTGCTCCAGCCGACCAATCAGAGCACATTGAGCTTTTTAGAAGGAGGGGCTTCATAGAGACAGGAACTAAACAGAGTGTTACTGACAGACTGGGAAGAGAGGAGCTGAAACAATGACGAACATATGAAAAATAATGTGTTTTTCGAACATTCAAGCACGAAAACCTGTTCTATAGAGCCCCAAAACAAAATCAAGACTTTGGAAATGGCATAACATGGCCTCAGTACTAAAAAAAAAAAAACAGTTTATTATGATCCATCTTATTTTGTTAAAATTATTAGCATCTTGCATATCATTAGCAGACCTGTAGCATAACGCTATCAAGCTATTTTGGTAGAAACTGGTTACCATGGTTCATTTTTGTAAGAGTTGTGCTAGAATGTCCACTAAACAATACTAGCATAGGTGGTTGTTAGAATGGTTAGCAGTCTCAGACCCGTGATTGTGTGTGTGGGAGGTTGAGGGTGTCTGGATGCTGTAGGGATGATCATTTGAGCAGCAGTTACACTGACCTCAGTCAGGTCTGGAGTCCTGGACTCCCTGCGGGGCACAGCAAGCCCAGATACATCCAGCCCACTGCCAACACACATACTGGGTCATTGTGGAGATAAACACACCTATTAGAGTACTGAACCATTCCAGGAGAACACACACACACACACACACACACACACACACACACACACACACACACACACACACACAGGTTTGGTGGTTTAAAGGTGGTTTAAGGGTAAGGAAAGGTCAACAGTGTCATTGTAGATGTAATTACAGAAATTAATTACAGCTGTAATTACATGCATGTATAGTTTAAATATAAGTACCATGTACCATTGTACACAATAAATGCATTAAGTGATTAATTTAAAGTATAGTAGTTAAAACACTTAATATAAAGTGGTCCAGGAACTGACTTCTGCCCTCACCTCCTCGTGTGAAATCTGCAGCGAATGCGACATATTTAAAATTCTTGCCAAATATGCTTGCATGGCATCCACACATGTAGAGTTTGTGAGGAGCGGCTTGTTTGGTGTCAGCCTCCCCGAACAGGGTGCAAGCATGCTTAATAACAGGCGTGAGACCTGTCTTTGATTTTGAAAAGTGTGTGTGTGAGAGAGAGAGAGAGACTGGAGCTGAAGCTTCACCTAAGTGTACTGAAGCAGAGAAATAATGGTACCCCTGTCTGTTTAAGAGAGAGAGAGAGAGAGAGGCTTTAGCATTTGGAGAGGCTTTTCGAGGTAACTGACATGACGTGGTGCTCAGATGTAAATACCGGCCGGCAGAAACTATGATGAGATCTGTGAAGCGTCTGCTTGCTGCCATCATTTTGTGTCTAGGTTGGCATCACCCACCTCACCCCACAACATGTTTAAAAAAGCAGAACTAACAACCTTTCGACGCACATGCATGACTTTAGCACAGTTGCCGGGATCGCTGCCATTTTCACTCCTGTGAGCAGCGCTGGTTTATCCTGCATTCATAAAAATCCCTTCACTTCATCTCTATGCTCACCTTAAAAACAGAGCAGGGCTTCAGGCCTCACAAACCCTGTTTTTACGACCCTGTGTTTCTGTTCAGATGCATCTTGATTATATTGATTTCTTTAATAATCTAAATGCATCACTTTTTAATTGTATTACAAGGGATGAGGGGATGAAATGATAATAGTTTATTAGGTCAAACTTTAGATGAGGGTTCAATTCTCACGATTAACTACGACTTTTGCCTCAATAAACTCCTAATTACTGCTTATTAATAGTTAGTAAGGTAGTTGTTAAGTTTAGGTATTATGTAGGATTAAGGGATGTAGAATATGGTCATGCAGAATAAGGCATTAATATGTGCTTTATAAGTACTAATAAACAGCCAATATCCTAGTAATATGCATGATAATAACTAGTTCATAGTGAGAACTGGACCCTAAACTAAAGTGTTAGCATTTTTATTATAACAGCTTTATGTAGCGACATAAGTTACATGAAGGAACAGTCATTATAGCAGTCTTCTGGAGGGGTAAAAATGTATTTTAATAGTCTTATGAAGCTTTCAACCTATTATAAGGGTTTTATTAGGGTTTAACATGTAGTATGTTAGTAACACATCAAAATAAAGCACAACAGAATGTTATTAAAACATTTATTTTAAATATACTTTAAAGTAAAACTTTGACAGGGCACGTTTTAAGTGTTCTTAAAGGATTAGTTCAATTTCCTGATAATTTACTCACCCCCAAGTCATCCAAGATGTTTATGTCTTTCTTTCTTCAGACAAAAAGAAATGAAGGTTTTTGAGGAAAACATTCCAGGATTTTTCTCCATATAGTGGACTTCACTGGGGTTCAACAGGTTGAAGGTCCAAATGTCAGTTTCAGTGCAGCTTCAAAGGGCTCTACACGATCCCAGACGAGGAATAAGGGTCTTATCTAGAGAAACCATCTGCCATTTTCTAAAAAAATAAATAAAAATGTATATACTTTTTAACCACAAATGCTCGTCTTGCACTGCTCTGCGATGCTCCACGCATTACATAATCACGTTGGAAAGGTCCCGCGTAACGTAGGCGGAAGTACCGATCCAGTGTTTACAAAGCAAACGTGCAAAGACTGTCAAACACCCTTTACAAAAAAGGTAAAACAACAATGTCAGACGATTTTGAAGTTGGAAGAGAAAATGAGATGGAATTTTTCAGTACTTCTGCCAATGTCACACGTGACCTTTCCAATGTGACTAATGCGTGAAGTCGTGGACACTAATACAAGACATTTGTGGTTAAAATGTTTGTAAATTTTTTTTTTTTTTTAGAAAACGGCCGGTCGTTTCGCTAGATAAGACCCTTATTCCTCGTCTGGGATCATGTAGAGCTCTTTGAAGCCTGCACTGAAACTGACATTTGGACCTTCAACCCGTTGAACCCCAGTGAAGTCCACTATATGGAGAAAAATCCTGGAATGTTTTACTCAAAAACCTTCATTTCTTTTCGACTGAAGAAAAAAAACATAAAGATCTTGGATGACATGGGGGTGAGTAAATATCAGGAAATTTTAATTCTGAAGTGAACTAATCCTTTAAGAAACCGTCATGAAAGTGTTCTCTCTTTAAGTACACTTAAGTGGCCTGTTAATTTCATTAATATTATGTTATCTGCAAGTACAGTTTTTTAAAATAGACTTTTAAGATTTGAAGTACACTACAAGTGCCCATTCGGTACACTTCTTTGTCACAAGGGACAATCTTATGAAAGAACGGTCACGTATTATAACAGTCTTATGAAGAAACAGTGTGTTATAACAACCTTCTGGCACGCGTGCATGACTTTAGTTTGCGCACCCCAATTTTTCCTGTTGAGATGCTGCTTGATTGTATTGATTTCCCTGATAATGTAAATGTATCACTTTTTGAGCGGAGGGTGAAATTAAGACACAGCAGAAGGGTGTGTGTCAGTGCAGGTAACGATTTTGTGTTTGGAGTGGAGGACTCTTAATAAGCTTCGGTTTAAGACACTCTGTAAAGTGCTCAAGATGAGATCAGTCTGTCTGTTTACCGCGCATGGCCTAATTGAGAAAGATGAGGCTGATACCCGAGCTATAATTAACGTCACACACAGCAGAGACAACACAAGGTCACCGAGTGTTTGACAAGAAATGTTATTTAACAACGAAGACAGGGGCTAATCAATAATTTACTCATTTTTCTACTCTCTTTTGCGTTCAGTGCTGTCTTTATCATGCTGCTGTGTGTTTTGTGTGTGTGTGAATGTGTGTTTTTTGGGAATATCAGCAGTGGCCCCTCCTTTGAATGAGAACATGCCATTTGGGAGGGATTCCTGTTTATTCGCCACTATTAAAGACATGAAACTTACCAACTTAAAAATGACATGCAAGGGCATTTGCATAATGCAAAATTGAATTTCCCTGAATACATGTATTAATCTGAATTGTAAAAAGCAGTGGTGGGGCTGCTTACATGCTGTAATTGGCATCTTGTGGTTTGCCTTCCTGAGGCGAGACTTGAGTTTTATGTGTGTTTATAATAAATTGCATATTTAAGCTCACAGGAAATCACTGGGAGACATCCATCCTACACGCTCTCATTTACAGCGCTGTCTTTAATTAAACCACGGAAAGAGTCGGCAATTTGTTTCTGAACACTGTCTAATGTCTGAGTCTGCTTATTAGATATTAAATTGATGCATAATTCAGGCAATTAAGAAAGTAATCACACAAAGTAATGTAATGGAAGTTAATTATTACTGCATAAGCAAACAGTTCATTAATGCCGGTTAATGCTGTGACTGCGTCATGTTCAGGCTCCGCATCTCAGTGTGTGTGGATCTGCTGCTTCCAGCTGATCTGAGATCAGAAAGTGTGTATGACTCGCCTGCAGATCAGGGAGGAGGGCTTCACTAGGCCTGACAGCAAAAAAAAAAAAAAAAGTCCTGTGGCAGTACTATGGCAGCCGCTTGTTGAAGGGATAGTTCACCCAAAAATGAAAATGTTGTCATCGTTTACTCATCCTCAAGTGGTTCCAAATCAGTTTCTTTCTTTCTGTTGAACACAAAAGAAGATATTTTAAAAAATGTGGGTAACCAGACAGTTGATGGCACCCATTGACTTTCATAGTAGGGAAAAAAAAAATTGTAACACTTTATTTTAGGGTCTTTTAACTAGTTGCTTATTAGCATGCATATTACTAGAATATTGGCTATTTATTAGTACTTATAAAGCACATATTAATGCCTTATTCTGCATGACCTTATTCTACATTCTTAATCCTACCCAATACCTAACTTAACTACCTTACTAACTATTAATAAGCAGTAAATTAGGAGTTTATTGAGGGAAAAGTCATAGTTAATAGTTTATATGTGTTCCCTATACTAAAGTGTTACCAAAAAAAATACTATGGAAGTCAATGGGTGCCTGTAGTTACTGACATTTAAAAAAAAAAAAAAAAAAAAAAAATCTTCTTTTGGGTCCCAGCAAGTAAAAATACAACAACAACAACAACAACAAAAATACATTAATAAACAACAATAAAATCAAATCAATAAAACATACAAACCCAAAATTAATTCCAAAATATCAAAATTACACATTACGTTGCTTCTTGCACGTTTCGCATGACATTAAAAAATGTCCAGTGGGTGGCGCTAAAAGCACATTAATCTTGAAAACAGATGAATGTGAATCTGGCTAGGGTTGAATCTGAAATCGCCCCCTATACCCTTATTCACTATTCCTTACCAGTGTTAGGGAAAGTTACTTTTAAAAGTAATGCATTACAATATTGCGTTACTTAGTTACTTTTTATGGAAACTAATGAGTTACATTACTTTTGTGTTACTTTTCTCATCTGGGCTGAGCTGTTTGTTTGTTTGTTTGTTTGTTTGTTTGTTATTATAACAACAAAAAAGTTCTATTTTTGGCAAATGTAAAGGCCCTTTCACACCAAAAGTGAAATGAATAAGCCTCAGGCTGAAGGAAATGCAAATTTACGCCTGTACAGTAGAGGGCGCAGCTCAAACAAACCTTTCAGCTGTGCTGCCATTCTGGAATAGAAGAATAGGAATCAGGAGAAGTAAATGAGTAAATGTATGATCACATTTAGTCTAGAACTAGTCTAGAATAATCATCCTGTTTACACAGAGCTTAATGCCTCTGGATTCCTGATTTCTCTCAACATTAGGACAGGAGAGGTGTCAGTCAATAAATGGGAAAACAAAGTAACTTGCATTACTTATTTGAAAAAGTAACTCAGATATTTGTTTGTAAATTTAAAAGTAATGCGTTACTTTACTAGTTACTTGGAAAAAGTAATCTGATTATGTAACTCACGTTACTTGTAATGCGTTACCCCCTACATTAGTTCACTAATACAGTCCACTTGAAGGAGTGAATGAAAACGAGTGCACCGGAAGGGCTGCCGCTTTTGCATAGTTTGTGCTTGCTGTTTAATCATTTGAAACTTAGCAAATGGCAGCTCCAGTAGTAAGATGAAAGGATTTATATTGAATTTTGTCATGGAAATTATGTATAAACCTTAGATAAACAATTTAATAATCAATTAAAAATTAATTTACACCTGTATTATGTTACGCTGTACGCTGCGGACGAGCGGTATGTAGGATGGATGGATGGATGGATGGATCATTGGATCATTCGGCTGCGGGCGCCATCTTCTGGCAAGACGCGGGAATTCATTCGGCACGCGACTCCCACGGTGCATTATGGGTATTCTTTAGCCGTTGAGCGTACATCGGTTGTAAACTCGTTATTGCGGTGCATTGTGAGATTACATGAGTGCACTCGATAATGTCCACTAAGGTTTCAGACACCATGAAAATGTCTGTTCCCTCAAATAGTGCCCTATTTAATGGTATAGAGGGCAATTTCAGACACAGAAGGTTTTATTTTGTTGATTGTTGTACGTATTGTGGCAGTTCTGAAATTAAATGCCTGGTGAGTGGGACAGTTCATCCAAAAATTAAAAACTGCTGTTAATTTACTCAACCTCAGGCCAACCAAGATGTAGGTGACTTTTTTTTTTCCTTCAGCAGAGCAGTAAAAAAGATTTTAGCTGAAACCGTGGTCCTCTGTGATTCATATAATGGAAGTCAATAGGTGCCGCTCCTGAGGATACATTGAGGTCTTAAGAAGCTAAATGATTGGTCTATGCAGGAAAATAATCTGTTCTACTGAGGAAAAAGAAGTCACCTACATCTTGGATGGCCTGAGAGTGAGTAAATTAACAGCAAATTTTCATTTTTGGGTGAACTATCCTTTTAATGCGCCGTTGTGTTTAAAAATAACCTACCATCTACTCTAAATCCTATTCTAACAAAAGCAAACGTTAGATGCATTTGCTGAAGCAAACATGACATTTTAGCTCGCTTCTATTAGTCTTTTACCATGACTCCTGTTTCACGGGACGCCTACTCAGGCTGTTCTCGTCACAAATGCAGTGATGTACCAGGTGAGCTACCGAACAAGTTTACAATGTCAGAAAAGCAATGCATAGATGATGCAAACGTCAAAATGATTTTGTAGTATTGTAGATATAGTATTGTGCAAGGAACCTTGTGAAAATAAGTCTTTATTAATCGATAATTTGCCCTTGTAATCATAATTTGTGTAAAAAAAGGAAGAAAAATAGTTGGTGTTTTACTGCCACTAGTGTTCATTTCAGCTGGAAACTGCAGTGAATTGTATATAGGCACAGTTTTTGTCAAAAATGTAAGTAGAGGCACATATAATCAATGTGCCTGTTTTGCAACAAAACCTGATGAGGTTTTAAAGCATGATTTGAAAATGATCCAAAAACATCAAAGGAGGCTTTAATCTGATCTTTCGTATGATTTGGAATATTGTTTTTATGTTTATATTTTTAATATTTCCTCTGTATGTTGCCAACTGAAGCAGTCCAGCTTTTTTTAAACGAAACCATAAATTAATATTTGAAATAAGTTTATATGGTGAACATCACAAAATGACTTATTTTAGTAGTGACAGAAATAATTTTTAAATCATTTTATTTGTTCATTTTATTTCCTAACTTATTTTTTGTTGTATTATCACGTTGCTATATATTCAATGATTATACAATGTATCATTAAAACCTTATAATGTGCTGAAGTCATCCATACCATGGTTCTTTGATATACCATGGTACAGAAGGATAGATACATTTGTGTAGTATTTTTTTAGGTGGTACTTCTAAGAGTAGTGTAGTGTAATTTAAGTAGTTTCTTCAGGTAAATGTAATAAATAAAGAGACAGCTCTCTGCTAGTTGCTCTTGTTAGTCAGTGTTTTTGATAGTGTTTGGCTTCATTTCAAAGGTTTTAGAATTTTTAAGTCTTGACTCATCCCTCTTTTTTCTGTCTTATTCCCTTTGATTTTTTTCTGTTTTAAAGCAGACCTATAAAACAGGCCTGTCCAAGCTGGTCTTGTTTCTCTGAGTAAACATGCGTGTCACAGTTGACCTTTGCAGGGGTCAGGAGGTTTTTATATTGGCTGACATGTTTGAGAGTTAATAGAGACGCTTAGCAACACTCCCCTGGGTCATCCCATTTATTAAGCTACAATGAGTTGCATCTGTCTAAACCAAATCAAGGGGACCTATCAGGCAGGGTCAGACACGCACCAACAGACACCATCAACACACACTCCTCACTCGTAATGCACATAACACACACTCTCCGAGATCAGGTATAGGGATCTGTGTTGTTCATGACAGACTACTGTTTTTGGATGTTGCTTTCTGGATTATAATGTTTTAATAAGGGACATATAACAATCCTATATATATATATATATATATATATATATATATAAACAGAACAGTATCATTGCAGTTTCATAAAAGAACAAGACTGTAGCATGTAATATAAGAGTTGTACTATAACATACTATGACAGTTTAATAATAGTCTATAATTATAATAGTCTTATACAGGGATAATGATGTATTAGAACGGTCTTAAGGCCCATTCACACCAAGAACGATAACTATAACTATATTAGCGTCCAGAGCAGCGGACAATATTGTTCTGTTTATTATATGCACGCTGCAGTTTTGTCGTCTGCCACTTTAAGTGCTCGAGCTCTTTAAAGCAGGATGGATTCTGATTGGCTGTCAAAGTTTTTGTTGTTCATCAGCTGGAAAAAATCATTCTGAAAGTGATTCCAATGATATCGTTTCTCTGTGCCGTTATTGTTATAAGTTGTGGTGTGAACTCTGCTATTCTTTTATATTTAGAACGATTATAACTATCTTTATAGTTATCAATATCAGTGTTGGTGAAAGTTTCTTTTAAAAGTAATGCATTACAATATTGTGTTACTCCCTAAAATTGCGTAACTTAGTTACTTTTTATGAAAAGTAATGTGTTACATTACTTTTGTGTTACTTTTTCTCACCTGGGCTGGGCTTGTTTGTTTTTTAATAACAACAAAAAAAATTCTATTTTTGGCAAATGTTAAGACCCTTTCTCACCAAAAGTGAAATGAATAAGCCTCAGGCTGAAGGAAATGCATATTTACTCCTGTACAGTAGAGGGCGCTGCTCAAACAAACCTTTCAAACCTTTTACATGTGCTGCCATTCTAGATTAAAGAAGAATAGGATACAGAAGGAAGTTCAACACTCTTATTTTTAAATCAAATCTAAAGTAATTTTTTTGCTTATTAGTATGGTTGAATTAGATCATTGAAGGTCAGCAGCAAAGACATTGATTAATAAAGTGAGATTAAATACATAAAGTACATTTGTGTAATTTAATATAGTTATTACAGGTTTGCATAAAATTCTGAGATTGTGTTTCACTGTATTTATTCATTTTGAGGAATACTGAATGTTTTCACGCAAGTGAGATGAGTAAATGCATTTTCACATTTAGTCTAGAACTACAATAACCGTCATATTCACACACAACACCTCTGCACTTAATTTCTCTACATGGGGACAGGAGAACTGTCAATTAATACATGTGAAAACAAAGTAACTTGAGTTACTTTTTTGAAAAAGTAACTTAGATATTTTGTTGTACATTTAAAAGTAATGCGTTACTTTACAAGTTACTTGAAAAAGTAATTGATTACCTAACTCAAGTTACTTGTAATGCATTACCCCCAACGCTGATCCTTATAGTTATCGTCCTTGAACGGGCTTTTATAAGGGCATAAAACATATGACAGTTGTTTTGAGGGAAAGTCACTTGTTATAACAGCCTTATGTACAGTAATGAAGGGACAATAATATTTTATAACAGTCATATAGGGTCAGACACACTTATGCACTACTGTTCAAAAGTTCTCTTCTGCTCACCAAAGCTGCATTTATTTGATCAAAAATGTAGAAAAAACAGTAAAATTGTGAAATATTATTACAATTTAAAATAAATGTTTTCTATGTGAATATATTGTAAAATGTAGTTTACTCCTGTGATCAAAGCTGAATTTTCAGCATCATTACTCCAGTCTTCAGTGTCACATGATCCTTCAGAAATCATTCTGATATGCTGATTTGATGTTCAAAAAACATTTCTGATTATCATTGTTGAAAACAGTTGTGCTGTTGTCTGTGGAAACTGTGATACATTTTTTTTTTAGGATTCTTTGATGAGTAGAAAGAACATTTATTTAAAATAATATGGGGTAATAATGTAATATAACGGTCTTAATAAGGCATATAATGTATTACAACATCCCAGTGAAAGGGAAGAAACATGAAAAACACTGAAAGCATGTTATAACAGCTTTATTAATACTGTATTAAACATAAAGGCATACATTGTTGTGTAGAGAGATGGAGCTGCTGTTTAAGCGAGCTGTATTCTGTTTCCAGCCTTTGTTGTTTTGTCGCTGGTCAGTGAGTTCAGGCCACAGAGCTGCCGTCTGTAATCACGGATAATAGTCAATTATCACAGAGAACTATCAGATCAATTACAGCTCAATCAATACACGCACAAAGCTGGCTTTAGCACCACACACACCAACACTCATACAGTGATGTTGTCTTAAACACTCAAAAACAGCAGCAGAATGCTCTGTTATGGCTGTGATTCTCCCTAGAAAAATGACTTTTAAGAATGTGATCCAAGGTTGGCCTTTTGTTTTGACAGTACACACAATGCACACAAAACCCACACACACACACGACAGATGGGGCTTTGCTATTGCTTTTTCAGCACTGGTTAATGGTGACAAAACTACTGTTATGTGCTTAACGACTGCTTGTATGTTACTGCCAGGTCTTTATGAGCACACACTCCATGGTCTGAGTGTGTGTGTGTGTTTGGAATGACTGCATTGATGAAAGTTAATGTCTGAACGTCCCAAAATGCTCATTTCCTTCATTGCATTTAGATATGGGTTTCTTTCTGCATCCTGGCTGGTGTCCATTGCTTTGCTCTCTCTCTCCTCTCTCTCTCTCTCTCTCTCTCTCTCTCTCTGGATGGAAATAAATGTGTTGGTGTAATGGAGGTGTGCTGGTCTCCTTCTGATGTATCATCTCCCCTCACTCTTTTATTTACACTCAGCTTCAGCTCAAATTGTGTTGTCATCTTAATGGGGAAAGATTCATCTGATGTTGTGCAGGTTTAGGGGGGTGAAAGAGATAGACGTTTCTCCTCAGCCTTTGTTTACACGCCAATAAAGGCTGTTAACTGTTTCAAATCCACTTCACAGTTTTAACCGTCTCGACGCCAGGCTTATACTAATGGAGTTGTTTGATAATGCCTAATCAAGGATCAAAACGTCCCATTAATGCTTTATAGTTAGATACAGGAATGCTAAAATATCTGTGATACAACCTGTGTTCATTTCTGTATCTCCTTTATATTATATTATATTATATTATATTATATTATGTTATATTATATTATTATGTTATGTTATATTATGTTATATTATTGTTATATTATATTATATAAATCTTGCAAATTAGTAAAAAAAAAACAGCTGAAGTGAGAATCAGAAATTGAACACAGTTGTTCATTGCATAATATAATATAATGTAATATATAATATAAATATTAAAAAATAAATATTAAAATTAATGAACAAATGTATTAAAATGTGCAAACTGTATACATGTATATGCAAACAGGAGATAACTTTGGTTGGTTGGTTGACTTGTTTTTGGTTGATTTCTTTTTGGTTGGATTTGGTTGGTTGTTTTTTTGGTTGGTTGGTTGATTTTGTTTTGTTTTGTTTTTTTGTTTTTTTGGTTGGTTGGTTTTTGGTTGTTTTTTTGGTTGGTTGGTTGGTTGGTTGGTTGATTTTGTTTTGTTTTTTGTTTGTTTTTTTGGTTGGTTGGTTTTTGGTTGTTTTTTTTGGTTGACTTGTTTTTGGTTGGGTTTTTTTGTTGTTTTTTGGTTGGTTGGTTGGTTGGTTGGTTGGTTGATTTGTTTGTTTTTTTTGTTTGTTTTTTTTGGTTGGTTGGTTTTTGGTTTGTTGGTTGGTTGATTTGTTTTTGTTTGTTTGTTTTTTTGGTTGTTTTTTGTTTGTTTGATTGATTGATTGGTTTTTGGTTTGATTTTTTGTTTGGATTTTGTTTGGGTTTTGGTTGGTTGGTTGATTTGGTTTTTGGTTGTTGTTTTTTTTTTGGTTGGTTGGTTGTTGGTTTATTGGTTTTTGGTTGTTGTTTTTTTGGGTTGGTTTGTGGTTGGTTGGTTGGTTGGTTGGTTTTTGGTTGGTTGGTTGGTTAGATGGTTGGTTTTTTTGGTTGGTTGGTTGGTTTTTGGTTGGTTAGATGGTTGGTTTTTTTGGTTGGTTGGTTGGTTGGTTGGTTGGTTGGTTTTTTTGGTTGGTTGATTGATTTTTGGTTGTTTTTGGTTGGTTGTTTAGTTTTTGGTTGGTTGGTTGGTTGGTTGGTTGGATGGTTGGTTGTATAATTGGTTGATTGGTTGGTTGGTTTTTGGTTGGTTGATTGATTTTTGGTTGTTTAGTTTTTGGTTGTATAATTGGTTGATTGGTTTTCGGTTGTTTTTTTTTTTTGGTTGTTTTTTTTGTTTGGTTGGTTGATTTTTTTTTTTTTTTTTTTTGGTTGGTGTTTGTTTTGTCTTCTTGTTTTTTTGTTTGTTTGTTTGTTTGGTTTTTGGTTGGTTCATTGGTTTTCCCAGTCACATGCCTTCACCAAAATATTAATATCATTGCACCTCTTGCCACAATTACAGTACAGTATATCACACACTTGAATGAAATGAAATATTGAACCAAGTGTCTGTCTATCAGTATACCAGATTATTCAAATTTGATAAATATAAAATTATATATATTAAGACTTACATTTACATATACATATTTAGCTAAATGTCCCGTTGTTGGACCCCAAATATATACTGTGTGTTTGTGACTGTGTGTGTTTTAAATATCTGCTCTCTTACACACACACACCTCTGTGTCGGGCTGTCCAGCGCTGAACACAGTGCACTTTGTGCACAGCTATTTATATCAATAAGTCTCATGCTTAGAGGCACAAAACGAGAGTTTAAGACCAAGAGACTCTTGTGGGCACTGATGGTGAGAGAGAGACCGACATGGAGAGACAGGGAAGGTGGTGTTAGAGGGCATGTG
The DNA here is from genome assembly GCF_019924925.1 of Ctenopharyngodon idella. Taxonomy (NCBI): domain Eukaryota; kingdom Metazoa; phylum Chordata; class Actinopteri; order Cypriniformes; family Xenocyprididae; genus Ctenopharyngodon; species Ctenopharyngodon idella. Next base: position 33,282,252 of record NC_067228.1, on the reverse strand, counting down.
TGTGTGTGTGTGTGTGTGTGTGTGTGTGTGTGTGTGTGTGTGTGTGTGTGTGTGTGTTGTACAGGTGTGGGGTGTCTCACTGGGCTTTGGACAGGAAGAGGAGAAAAGAGGAGAGGGGGATGGGGACAGCTGGAGAAAGCAGGAGGGGGAAGAAAAGAAAAACAGCAAGAAAAACAAACTGAGAGAGAAAAAGAGTAAGAGAGAACATGACAGTGAGGGAAAGAGGGATTTAAAGAAGAAAACAAAGGAATTGAAGGGAATGTAAGGGGCGACAAAAGAAAGAAGGCAGAAAGATGGCGGGCCAGAAGAAGTGAGGGAGTAGATAGAGTGACAGTGGGAGGATCTGCAGGACAGCGGCTCTTCCCAAAGGAATGGGAGAGTGAGTGAATATCAATTCCCAAACAAAGAGCCTCTTCCAGATCCAGCCCATCAACATATGGAAGATTCAATGGAAAACCACCCTAGGCAAAGTGAACGACATGACACAACAAAACTAGATCGCTCGCAGTTCAAACAAAGAGGTCTACACAGCACATCAACTATGTGAAGAATTTGGTTGATTGTAATTATAATTTTGGTTTTGTATGCTGATTGACAGCTTTATTGATTATGATGGGAGTGATCTACTTTTAACAATAATAGTACAGTCAGTCTTAAACTAAAGTGCAGTATAGCCAATGTTTTTTTTTTCAATGTTTTTGCTCTCTCTTATATATTATTGCTTAAACGTACAGTAGGCTATACGTTTCATGTATCAGTGATTTCAAAAGTCCTTTTAAATCAAGTCAGTCTAGACAACTAATAAATCCAACTCTTGTCTCTTAAACATTTTAGTAACATATTCTCATTTACAGAATCTGAATATATATATATATATTATTTTAGCTCAACTTCAGGACACCTTTAAATAGAGTACTTATTACAGAAATAATATGCTTAAGTGCAAACTGAAACTGTTTTTGGACATTTAATTGCATGTTAATTGCAAGAGTGCTTGTTTTGACCCATTTAAATACTTCATATGTAATTCCATGGTTACACTTTATTTTAAGGTGTCAGTACATTTAAGTACTGAGTAATATTAATTAACAACATGTACTTACTATAGGGTAGGATTAGGAATATAGTTTGGTTTAGGATTATTTGCATGTAATTATGCATAATTTATAGTTAATACTACAGTAACTACATGTAACATATGTAACAAGGACACTGTGAAATAACGTGTTACCAATTCCATCATTGCTTCTATTGTCTTTAAAATACAGACAGTGTGTTTAAAAAATGTTAACTTTTAAATGTAATTTCGAATAACACACTGATAATCAAGTACTTTACATGTGCTTTAGTATGTTAGTCAACACATCAAAATAGGTCAGACCGCCTTCTGTATTCAACTCACGAAGAAAGTGTATACTGGCGTCGCGTCAGTTACACTTTTTCTGTAAGTTGAATATGGAAGGTGTAGGATGTAGCGTAAGCTTTTTGAACTGCAAGAGTTTTACACTTTCTTCGTAAGTTGAATACGGAAAGCGCTCTGCCGGAAGCTAGTTACTTTACTTCATAACTTGTTAAATATGGATATATTTTATTTTTTTTACACAACCACATCGCTTCACTTCAGGAGGCCTTCATTAACCCCTGGAGCCGTGTGGACTACGTTTATGATGGATGGATGTGGATGGAGGCACTTTCTTCAGCTCATACTCATTTGGTAATGCATATACTGCCATAAAGCTTAGCTGTGTCAGGATATGTATTAATATATCTCAGATTGTGTTCATCAGAAAGAAGAAAGTCATATACATCTAGGATGGCTAGAGGGTGAGTAAAGCTTGGGCTAATTTTCATTTGAAAGTCAATTAATCCTTTAAATGCACTTCTTTATCACAAGTGAAGTCATGCTAAAAATCTGTATTTTTCAGTTTTATCGACTAATGTGCACGTGCACTTTTTTTGACAATTTTAAAGGCAGTACATGAATGTTTAGCCTCTTTTGTGTAGTGCTAACAGTGAAGTGAACAAAGGCAGCTCGTCCCTCATCACTGTGTGTGAGCGTGTGTGTTTAAGCATAAACGGAGACTCTGTGTCTGTCTTTATTGGGCTGGCAGTGGAGTCATTACTTGCTGTGTACAGGCTGTGAGCGTCCATGCGTTACACACTCACACACACACACATGTCTGCGGCCCTCGCTGGACTCCTGAGTGACCCCTGCTGCTCCAGCACAGCCCATGCAATCCAGACGCTTGATGACACACAGCGCCTCTGTTTGGCTGAGGCATGTGTGTACTTGCGTGCGTATGTCGGTGTGTGTGTGAGAGAGGGGTCACGTGCGTCCTGACACCCCTCTCACTGTCTCTGAGGGTAGTGAGCTCAGGGAGGGGCCCCAACACAGGGGTCCGCTCATACCTTCAACAAAACACCCCTCAAATAAGGAGGCAGAATACTAGTGTTGATAGTTCCCACCAGGTAATTGCTCAGCAGGTGAAATACAGAGAGTGGTCAACAGCAGGAACTTGGTGGTGTGTGTTTTGTGTGTGTGGAGCCATGTCGGAGTTTAGAGGTGTTTGGACAGAGAGCACGCGTTTGTTTTCATGCCTATTAAAATAGGTACCGCTTGAGTCAGTCTCTAACTAAACTCCTTCACTCAGACTTGACAACCGACACATCTTACGAATGCCCAAATCTTTGATTTATTGTACCGTCTGTCTTTGTGGCTCAAATATATGAGCTTTTTATTCACTTTGTGAGCAGTTACTGTTAATGTATTCACACAGAATGTGTTGTATCCTGCGGTGATGGGAATCGATAGTAGATTTAGAGTGCGGACCAGAGTTTCTACTTTTCTCTCCATTTGCAAACTGGTGAAACTTCAATTCAGTTTCATTTGAAAAAGAACTTTGATGTTTCGATGTTTTTGTTCACCATATCGCTGTCTCCTCTCACCTCTCTCACATTGTGGCACAAACTCTAAGCAAAGTATAAACAAGCATGTTATCCTGAAATTTGAGTGCAAATTATAAAATATAAAAATGTGACAACTGATTATCTCTGAAAGATGGCAAGTCTCATCATTACACATCCATAAGTGCCTCATACAGGTCTGTCGCCACATGGGAAAACATTAAACCGCAGCACATGCTACATGGATACATGTTGAGTTTCAACTAGCGATCAGGTAAAATCATCAGTCAACTAAATTTCCCTTTCAGTCAGTCACGTTCGATGTTATGTCAGAACTGAACTGTAACGTCTTCGTTGCCTCCTTCAGGGAACAAGGGTTACATACTTAACCGAGACAAACTTCTACTTTTGAAACAAATTTGCTTACAATTCTTTTGTCAGATTTACCAAAATAAGCAATTACAAAAATAGTGCAGGGAAATTAGAACCTAATAATTATATATCATTCTTGTGAAACATATATATATATATATATATATATATGTTTCAAATATATAAATGGTTAGTTCCTGTCCTTGATTCTGATTGGTCAATAGATGTGTTTTATTCACGATAAAACACGGCTATGACCGCTTCACCCAATGGTTCTGTGTATCACTACACAACACCCTTAGCAACCACTCTTAGCAATGTAAACTGTTTGTTCTCAATTGATATTGTTCATTGAAGCTTACTGTATTATGAGTACTGTGAGAAAGAGATTGAGTTTATTACCTGCATTCAGATTTAGCATTTTCCTTCAGGTCAGTCCTATGTTCATAATAAAAAATCTGTTTAAATGTCTGATGTATTATCTTGTCCTTTTAACAGTTAAGGGGTTTTCCTGCGACTGACAGCACTAGTCAAAGCATTTGTCTGTTGCATCTTGTTCCGTGTTCACAACAATTCAGTCTTTTCAATTTAAAAGTCTTCGCTACTGACGGACACACTCATAAAGACAGTCTTTGCTGCCATCTAATGGCATAATAATGTAACTTCTGTTGCTGTTCGTGGTCAGGGACTATTTTTTTCCGGCGGAAGGAGGGCTTTTAGTGAAAGTTAACTTCATGTAAGTTGCATTGATATTCAAGTCGTGCCTAACAGCGCCCTTCAGCCATGACTTATTCACGATACAGCACAGCCTCTTGTACCTTATTGCCTTATATATAATATGTGTGTGTGTGTGTGTTTTCTTGCTCTCTAATATATATATATATATATATATATATATATATCACAAACACTTGTCATGATGATGATAGATAGATAGTTGTGTGTATTTACCAAGGTGTTTTATTTAATTCATTTTATGGAATGGAATGGAATGGAATGGACTGTTTTATTATCTGCCAAGTGGAAATGTTAAGTGAGAGTAATAGCACACATTTTACAGTAAAACTTAAGGTGTTTGTTCAAAGTACTCTCTAAAAAATGTCGGGATAAAAACAACCCAAGTTGGGTTGAAAATGGAGTAATCCAGCGGTTGGGTTAAATGTTAAATTTCACTGAATGTTCATTTATTAAACATATAAATAAATGTTAATTTCCAGCATACTTTGGGTTCATTTTAAGCAAGCAATGCAGTAATTTTCAAACAATAGTTGAGTTAAATAAAACTACCCAGCAGGTTGATCAAACATTTAACCCAACCGCTGGGTTTGTCCATTTTCAACCCAACTTGGGTTGTTTTTAACCCAGCAGTTTTTAGAGTGTATGATCAACAGTAAACCCAATAGAGATTCGTACCTCAGCAAGTATCTCTAAAAGGTATTCAATTTCTTCTGTAAGCAGAAAAAGTTTGCTCCATGTCATGAATACACAATTGCAAGCATGAGATTCTTTTAAGGCTTTATCTTCATCCTCACAGGATGTATCAGATCAGTAAAGCATTTTAGAGTTTTATCAGAAATGTTTAGGTTAGATTCAAGCCCACACTCTTGTCAACACATGACACGATCAGACTCCAGGATTGTTTTTAAGTGCTTAAGGACTCAGTAATCGTATATTTAAGATGGATGATGCGTTTCCGTAAATGGTCATTATGAGCATTTAAGCAATACGCTTTTCTGCCCACTCAGTCTTAGTAAAGCAGTGCTGTGTGTAAACGTCTGCAAACATGAGCGCCTCGCTTCTCTCTGTAAACAGAGAATGAGACATGAAAGAGCATGTTGGGTATATAAATGCCGTCTGCTCAAAGGCTCAAAGAGCTGATTAGGATGTGCTACAAGAGCAGGTTTATGGACCCGTTAAAGTTTTATTACACACACATACACACACCCCTCAGGTAAAGGCAGTAAATATAATGTCTCTCCTGAGGTCGGATTTTGCTCTTTAAAGCTCTATAATGCATTATATAATGGAAATCACTTCAATGGGGCTTTTTGTCTGAATAACTGATCTTTCCTGACAAGTGCAGAAATCAAAAATCTGGTGATGCATATCATATACCAATCAAATTTGGCTGTGGCTGATTTTGTCTCCACCACTTTATGAAAGCCTTCTTTTGATATTAGCTCACAGCAGGTAAGTACTGTAATAAATACAGAGGAAACAAAAAGCAAACAAATGTGCTCCTAATATACATCCATGCAGTTTTGTTTTATTAACCCCCTAAAGCCTGACATATAAAGTAGCCTGAAATATCAATTTTTTCACACTGTAACAGTTATTGTCAATATATATAATTTAAATGTTTGCGTGTTTTATGTTTGGTATCATTTGATACATCATATCCTATTTACAATAATATAGTGTGAATATGGAGTTTATACTTGAAGAGCAAAACACCTCAAGGCCCAAAATGACCAAAACTGAGCAAAAATTTGCAATTTGGTGCTCATTTGGTTAGTAGATAGTAGATTACTTACATAAAAAGCATATAAATATCAGTCGTCACTCTATATCTGCCAATATGTCTTAGTAAGATGATATTAAAATGCTTAGTTTTATGATCAAAGCTCTGTTTTAAAACATATAATGCAACGCAATACAATGATGATTGAGAGATGAACTAATAAACCTTCCTCAAAAGCCTGATGATCATATTTGAGACTCATGATTTTTCTAAAAACAAATGATGTCTGCAATCAAGTAAACCAAAGTCGCTTCAGTCCAGTAAGTGTTCATCTTGAAATATTACTCACAATATAGGTTATTCTTATGTTTACTTTATACAAATCAGTAAAGATTTCACAGCAAAAAGACATGTGAAGCACGTGGGCATTTGTACAATTATACTAAAAGACTTTTACTCACTAAAAAAGTCTAAACTATCAATCAGACAACAGAAGGACTGTAGGAGATTGTGTACAGCAGGTTTATCAGCAAAGTTTTGATCATGTTGATCATTTAGACACCTTAAAAATTAATGTATCATATATGATACTGTAAGCATTTTAACATAAATTTGATCTAATCAACTAAGAATTTGAACTACAAAATCTTTTAAGTAATAAAAATTAAATGTTTATCTGAGAATAAAAAATAATTTCTGCTGAAAGTTAGCCATTTAATGCACTATTAAAATTTCTTATCAATTTTTGACTTGAAAATAAACATTTTCTGCTAAAACTTGATCTCCAGACCAATACATCACATGAATTGTGTGTGTGTCTGATTATTACAATAGAAAGATGATAGTTTTCTAACCTTTCTGACTGTTTTTGTGACTGTATAAGGTGAATTTGAAATGGGTTTTCTTTTAAATGTGATGTATGCGCTGACATGCCCCAGAACCTGAGCACATTCACACCGAGCTGACAGGAGGTCTCCTTTTCTCTTCATCTCTCTCCTATCTATCCATCTACCTCTCCCTCTCTCGCAGCATTTAGAATAAAGATCACATGCACTCTGCACTGGTGTTGAGGAATACTAAGTCAGGCAGTCAGATAGATGTCTCGCCAAAAGGGATTTGTCCCTGAGAGCTGAAGGCAGAGAGGAGACTGCCCTGCCATTTGCATTTCTGAATTGCTTAGCTGGTCAAGCATGCGTTATGCTGCGGGTAGATCCGCCTTTGAAGACTGTCATAGCAGCACACACCCACAGGAGTGGGCTCACTGTTGGACTTTACCCAACAAATATGGATTATGTTAAAGGCAGCTGAGAATTGAGCAGGATATGCTAATGTGTCACTGGTGTGTGTGTGTGTGTTTGTATGGGAGGACAGCTACTGTTTGGCAGGTCTATCATTCCATCATTAAAGGCCACATTATTACTTACAACCATGCCTGCATGACAATCACATGAGAAAAGGCCAGTCCCTCTGAGCGCAGACCGCTGTGTCCTTCACAGACGTGTTTTTCAGCTGAAAGAAGAAACATTTGAAAGCAACTTGAATAATCTTCAGTAGCAGCATGTGACTAACTGCAGATATTTTCAGTATTAATGTCCACTTCTCACGGTTTTAGTTAGCAGGGCCTTGATACTCTATAGCAGGGCAAAATATTTTTTGAACACACTGAGCTGGACAGCTGTTGTTTGTCTGGGGATTTTTTCTCTGTCTGTACGGATCGTTTTATTCATGTATGGATATATAACAATATTCCTACATTCTACACTGATATTCACAAGTTCGGGGTCGATAAGATTTTCTAATGTTTTTGAAAGAAGTCTCTTCTGCTTACCAAGGATGCATTTATTTGATCAAAAATACAGTAAAAAAGTGAACTATTATTACAATTTAAAATAATTGTTTTCTATATGAATATATTGTAAAATGTAATTTATTCCTGTGATCAAAGCTGAATTTTCAGCATCATTACTCCAGCCTTCAGTGTCACATGATCCTTCAGAAATCATTTTAATATGATGATTTGATGCTCAAGAAACATTTCTGATTATTATCAATGTTGAAAACAGTTGTGCTGCTTATATTTGTGAAAACCATGATACATTTTTTTTTTTTTTTTCAGGATTCGTTGATGAATGTAAAGTTTAAAAGAACAGAATATATTTGAAATATATTTTTAATAATGTAAAAGTCTTTAGTGTCAATTTAATGCATTCTTGATGAATAAAAGTATTAATTTCTTTAAAAAGAAATCATTCTGTCTCCAAACCTTTGAATTGATATGATTATGATGGCACCTAAAAGCATATTCTTCTAGAATCTATATAATTGAATAATTAATTACAATTTAATAAGCACAATAATTATTATGTTAATGCTAAAATACAGAGGAATATAATAAAATATTAATTAAATGTAAATATTAAAAAATATAAAATAAGTGAAAACAAACATAATTTCTCTTTAGAAAAATATTACATTTTTAAAAAGAATTTTGTGTATATAATATTCAGATATATTTTCACATTCATTTACTTATGATAATTATTTTTAGAGCAGAGACTCTATTGTTCTTCAGTAAAGACATAATTCCAGATTCAGCAAATAGTAACTGACACTCTATCCAAGCCTATGAAGAATTATCATCATCAAAATGACAGAATTACCAGAGTCAGGACTGGGTTTGAGCCCCTGTCCCAGCGGGGGTTGTGTGTGTGTGTGTGTAAGGGGTGGCCCCTGGCTTAGATGTTGAATTTGCTGGGGGCATTGTTAGCCTTCTCCACCCCTCAACCCTGGATTTGGGCTAGCCTCCAGCATGTGTGGGTCCCCCACTTTTCACACTACAAACACACACACACATACTCACACACAGCCGTGGAAGGACAGGAGCTATTTGCCCCCGGGCAGTCAGCTAGTTTGGATGGACTCAGATGAGGCACATTAAAGGGCCAGTGATAAATTTGGTGTGCGAATTCCAAACAGAAATGCTTTTGTATGTAATTAATTCCAGTGGTGCCTCAGGCCCTCTGCTGAACTGCTTGATGTGTGGGCCAGCTACAATCAACACCTCAGCTAAAGATTAAACAACACACTTACAGAACAAACTACACCTCTAAAGACCGAAAACTAATCTACAGTTCCAACGATAAAGCTAAAGACTGAACAACAAAAAAAACACCACTATAGATACATATAAAACGGTATGGAAATTTCATATCATGATTATATAGTGACCAAAATGATCATGGTTATCAATGATTAATTGTAATATATAATTATAACTTTGTAATTTCTTTTGTTTTCTCTGTTGACAGTAGAACTGAAAATAGTAATTGTTTTAGTTATGATTATATTATTAATCAATGTCATCTGAAGATTTAAAGTAAAAATTCAAACTGGTGAAACGTTTCAATGATCAGTGGATTTGTCTCCTGTTTCAAAAATCATTTAAAAAGAGCTTGAGCGCATTGAAAAACAAAATACATTTAGAGATACAGTACACAAAACAAAGAAAAATGCCAAATAACAGCATAATCATAAGCAGATTGTTCAAGGGTTTATGAGAAGAGATCTTGCTAAGAAAGAGCTATTGATAATGAAAGCTCAAAATTGACAGTTGCTGTTTTTTAAAAACTTCAATGGTCATTTGGGAACTTGCATGTCAAAATCCAGCTGTCAGTCACTGATCCCAAAAAGTGTACATAGTAAAAGGTGTCATTGCAGTCAGGAGCATGAAATTTTGTAGTCATTCAACAATTGCTGAAAGAGAATTAATTCAATCAAATGTCAAGGGCCAAGTGCCCAACTAAAGTGAACATAATCACCATAATGGTGACTTCAAACTGATTTCAACAACTTTTAACACATATGCAAGTTTTGTTGTGCACCCAAAAGACAACATATGCTAGTCCACCTGAACACCAGAATCCCAAGCTGGTCCCAGCATGCAAAACATACCTTATGCCGGTTCACCAGCACACCCGCTTTCCATGCTGGGAAACAGCAAACCAGCAACCAGCATCCCAACTACACCACTCATCTACAGACCCAGTAACACAGCTAAACACTTAACAGCAAATCTACAGGCCCAACTACGCAGCTATAGACTAAAAAACAAACCAAAATGACAGCAATGTTGCTGTGGACCACGTTGACTTTACAAAAAACATTCTTCAAAATATCTTATTTAATGTTCTACAGAAGAAAAACAGTCATAAAGGACTTTAGAGTGACGTGAGGTTGAGTAAATGATGACAATATTAATTTTTGGGTGGACTGTGCCCTTAACTGCCCCTGACATCCCGCTTCCAGTCAGATGTCATTTGGATCAGAGTCCGCTGTCTTCCAAACCTCAGATTATCACAGGCATCTTGAAAATGGAGGAGGAAAACAACAAAGGGGAGGCAATTTAAACAGGCTGCACTTCTTAGTAGTGTAATTACCATTAATGCAGCTCATTAAATGAAATATATTCGAAATTAAGAGCGTCTCTCTTCACAGCAATAAATCTCAATTTCACCTCAGAGACCAGAAGGAGAGCGCCAGAGATGGGTAGCGGGAGGGGTTGACTAGCACAGGGCGGCGCTCTCCACTCCACCGCTCTGTGTGTCATTACACTGTCACAACTTCAAATCACATGATTACACCCACAGAGCCAGCCGCAGCGCCACACCGCAGTCCCCTGATGATGACACGCGCAGGCAGCGGTCTCTTGATGATGACACGCGCGGGCGGTGTGATGAAAGGCTAGGAGGTGGCCTTGGCGCAGAGGCCAAGGAGTCGCCATCACTCAGTCCAGCCCAGATGAGCCGATCTCAGGTCAGATCTGCTCGGTTGCCGCTTACAGTGACTGCGTGCCTTAAAGCCCCTCAATCTGTAGAAGAGGCCGATCAAACACAATCAGTGTTTTTCTGCTTATGTTAGTGCTGTTTGCTATTAAGATTGCTCATATTCAAGGACTAGTGTGACACCTTAAATTATGTAGCTTGTATTGGAGTGGTGTGCTATTACTTTCTGAAGTGATTGAACATGCCGTCTTCACCTGATGGATGATAAAATGGGTGAAAGAGATACCCCAAACCATATCTATCATTGAGAGCCCAGACCATCCTACTAAACACTCAGAATGCATTAGCATGTGGTCATTTTCTTCAGAAATTGTAAAAATCTAGCCTTTGATGAACTGTCTGGAAGTTTACACTGCGACTGGCATTACTGAACGTAGCGTATAGCGTGTTTTATATACGAGAGGCAGAAAAAGATATTGGAGTAATTAGATGGATAGAGGGGTACTGAGAGCTCTTAACAGGCCTGTGCGCTGCAAGGCAGATGTGGAGGACAGTTTGTCGATGGAGCCTTTTATAATGCAAAGGCTTATAATTATCTCACAGCCCCTCTCTCTTTGCTCTCTTTCTCTCCTCTTCGCTTTGACATATCGCTTTCCTAAATGTCAGGAGGAGTGGTCCGGCACAACCAACCCTGTACCGCTCCTCTCTCAACCCGATGATGGCTCAGCTTTAGCCCAGAGATCTCTGCCGGCTCCCTTCCCATCAGGGAATAACCATTCAGGCCTCAGTGAACGTTGACCTGGCTATTGTTGTTTGTGATACTTACTGGTAAACTTTTGCAATCAATACAACATCAGGCAGAAGAGCCCGGGGGAGCGGAGAGCTGAAGCAGTGCACTTAATCTTCCCTCCGGTCGCTGCTCTCTGCTCTGCCGCTAAACTGGGTAGTTGGCCTAGTTGATGCGGTATTATTGCAGCAGAGGTCAGATGAGAGCTGTCTGCCCCGGCTCCTGATGAATGGCTGTTTTTGATATAGCGCCTCTTCCATCTAACAAGAGACATTTAATAATGATGAACCATAACAGCACACACAAAAAAATCCTTGTAGGCTGCAGTGGTGGGGGGAAAAAAACTTCTTGCCTTTCCTTCTTGCAGCTTTTCTCTTGTTCACTCCATTTTCCATCTCTCTAGTTCCCTGAACAGATACTTGCTATTTTTGTTGCTTATGCCTTTAGAAAGACCTTGTTCTGTAAAAAAAATCTGAAGGTTAAAATAAATAAGCCTGTTGTAAGTAGTTTGTTCATATGATCATGTTCTTTAATATTCATCATAAATGTTTTGAATTATTCACTGCAAAACATTATATACAACATAATTTCTACATTTAGAATGTTACTGTGAAATCAGTGCATGCTATAGGTCTTTTTTATGACACAACAAATTACTGTTAAATAACATTGCTCTGCATCGTTGGATAATAGTGTAAATAGTTACCGTTAAGTCACCATTATGGTGATTAGTGTTCCCTTTGACTGGGAACTTGGACCATATTTGTCTTTCTTATTTACAATGCTATAGTCAGTAGCTATGTTTCCAACACCGTTTTTATGCACATTTTGAAGTATTGCATCAGAAACGAGTCATGGAAATGCCAAATAAAAAAAATCCCTTAGTCCGCAAAAACGTTTTACGCTCGCTTGAGTTGGTTTTGACTTGAGCGAGAATAGTTAATGTGAATAACATTAAACCCACATGACTAATCGGCTGATTCCACTGATGGAGTTTTATTTACCGTTGGTTACTAGGTTTCCAATACCACTGTCATCCACTCGAACAATTTGATGAAAACACACCTAATTCGCTTTTTTTTTGCGAACGAATGCTCATAAGGCATTTACACTTAGCATACAGTATAAAGCTCACCAGTTGCCACAGAATGAATGCCTGTAGTATGGCGCCAAAGTGGGGGGCTCATGATCCCAGACGTCCTTATCAGACATCAGAATATGCTGGTGATCATACAGTATATCCAAGTCTTTAATATTCACTGATGGAGAAAGTCATGAACGCATTTATAAAACACAATGTTATACCATTTATGATATCATTTAATATGATACCATTTAATCACAGGTGTTCAGAGGCCTACATACATACAATATATACAAACATATATATATATATATATATATAGTATGTATGTAGGCCTCTGAACACCTGTGATTAAATGGTATCATATTAAATATGCCTTCTTTGATCACAATTTTGCACGAACGAGTCAGCATATAGCGTGTGCACTCAGCCCTCATCTATGAGCAATAAAAACAAATATTCGCATTTCACAGAGAGAGCTAAATGGTCAGATTATGCCTTCATGATGAGCGTCAAAACAGGCGCTCTGTCTTCACACGCTTTGAATCTCTAACTGAACGCCTTTGAAAGCACATGTGATCTCTGAGCTGAGATGAGCAAAGACACCCTTGATTTACCATACATCACTCTGATGAGCAATCAAATCAGTGTTTACTTAGCTTAAGAGGCTCTCAGTGAAAACTCTCTCCTGTTATGAAGGAGTTACTCTGAAATTAAATGGCATTCTTCCTGGAGATGCGGAGCAGAGAGAGATGACAGGTTTGACGCGTACCATGCCTGCAGTGACAGGAATAACAAATTAATTGGGACAATAACACATCGTCTCCAAAAGGTGAAGTAAACACAGAACACCGTATATTTTTCAAGATCAGTAAAATCTCAATTGGATCTAAAAATAAAAGCGAGACATTGAGCAGTTTTAATGCATTTTGACATGTCCGTATTATTCTGTCACAGCAGTATAAATGAATCATAACTTCGCTCTGCATCAACGAATTACCCGCATTTTGAGAAAATACATTGTGCGGCAGTCTGTGAATTATGAAGCAAGATCAAAATAAATGCGTAAAGACTTTGGAGAAGCTTGGAATAATTTATCGGCAGAAGACACTTCTCGGGATGGGAAAAAAAAATGAGTGACTAAAAAAAAAAAAAAAAGGGGGTTGCTCGTCTGCAGGGTTAGATGGCTTTCCAAATGTCTCCAAACGTCAGACTAAGGCCCCTCTTGATCACTGAAGCTCGGAGAATGAAGCTGCCCTAAACATTGCTGAATTTAATCACAGGCTCATGTATTGATCACACACATGTCAAAATGTTCAGAGACAGAGATAAGAAGGTTTTCACCGATCTGAAGCAAGAGGAAAGAGGAAATATTTCTTTACTTTGTCAAGCTGAAAGTTGTTCAAGATCTGTCATAAGATATACGTGATTAATTTCATGCTAATTCTCAAATTAAAATTCTTATTTTGCTCCTCATGTAACTGTAAGAGAAGGAAGACAGTATAGAAGACAATAAATAACCTATAAGTAACTTTTCTGGATATTATATTTTCCACTATTGACCCAGATGTGAAGCAATAATGTGCCTTTTTAAGAGAAATACATTATTTATATATAATTATCTATATTATGTCAAACAAATGTAGAAGTGTTAAACATGTATACAGTATACAATATATTGTATTTTTAAACCCTATGTTATGGGGACAAAATGTAACAAAGATGTCAATATCCGAAATCCTTTTCCTTGTAGGGACATTTTTTTGGTACCCATGAGAAAAACAGCTTATAAATCATACTAAGTGATGTTTTTAGAAAATTTAAAATCGCAGAAAGTTTTCTGTGATGGGTAGGTTTAGGGGTAGGGGATAGAAGATACAGTTTGTACAGTATAAAAATCATTGTTTATGGAAAGTCCTCACTTTGATAGCAAAACAAACCTGTCCGTGTGTGAGTGTGTGTGTGCGTGTGTGTGTGTGTGTGTGTGTGTGTGTGTGTGTGTGTGTGTGTGTGTGTGTGTGTGTGTGCGCGTGTGTGTGCGCGTGTGTGTGTGACAGTGCTTCAGAAATCACCCATCAAAAAAGCAAAAGAGGTATGCTGATGTTTTCCTGATCACAATATTTGTATCATCAAGATCTCAGTAATAGATTAATTGTGTGTAATTGGCCTGGCCAGACATATTTGTCACGAAGAAGCAGATAACATCTGTTCTACATTAATTACTGTAGATTCACACCCAACCTTCCATTAACAGAACAGCGTCGTCCCACAGCTCACTCTGTGTCCAACATAAATTCTGCTCATTCCAGTGACTGCATACATGACAGGATATAGATAGTGTAATTGTGCTAATGGAACTTTCAGCACAGTATGAATGAGCCAGTGCAGAGGAGTTTAGAGGAAGTGATGTCATTTCCCCTGATATCCAGTAGGATGTACTGCATACATAATGAATGCAGATTTGTTTCTAATGTGCAAAGTGTATGAAGTAAGACAGTACTTAGTATGTGGACATTCTGTAATAAAATTGTCTTAATACCATATCTGCAAACCGTAAAAAAAAAAAAAATAAACTATTCAAGTCCAAAACATATAAAATGGTGGAATTAATTATAATATATATATATATATATATATATATATATATATATATATTTTAGATCAGGTAGAAATCAGTTCCTTTAGGTTACACTGTTAAAAAAAAAAAAAAAAAAAAAAAAAAAAACGAATATATATATATTATATTATATTCTTCATACAGTGGACTACCAGTAAAATTGATAAAAAAAATTGGAACCAAAAATTATTCAGACACTTTGACCTGATCATGTTTTGCTTAAGTGTTATCTGACATAATTAAGATTATTTTTTTTCTGACGCAGTTTAACTCTGAGATCTTGTCGTATTTTATTACCATTTTTTTAAACTATAGTGAATAACCTGTATTAATGAATAAAAAATGTTCAAGGTGTCTGAATAAATTTTGGTTTGACTGTATATACATCACTCTGTATATACTGTATATATATATATATATATATATATATATAAGCATTTAATTCATTGTGTTACTTGCTGTTTCTTTGTAATTATTGGTGAAATTTGATAGCCATTTCTGCACATTTTCACTTTTACAATGTAAAAGCATAATGGTTTTGGCTATTATTATTATTCCAAAAAGCACATATGGACATTAACATTTTGCGATCTGGGAACCTTTCACACACACTTTTCTATGAATTACCTGATCATAGTATGTATAGTATTGGAATTTAGCCAAAGTCTGTAAGTAATTTGATGCTATTAAATTGTTAATTATTAGTGCAGTTGTCCTTTATCGCTGTCTCGTTAATAAAAAAAAAAATTAAATTAAAAAAAAGTAAGCAGAGAAGAGAGACTAAATGAAGATATAGTTGATGACCTGAGAACTCAACACTGCTCAGGTGAAGCCTTTGTTCTCTTCCATTGCTTTCTTTCCTTTTCTGTAAATACCGCGGTAATATTATTCACCCCAGCAGCCTCAGGAGAATCAGCCCAGTGTGAATATTTAACACGTGCTATTGTACCCATTCACCCCATATCAAACTAGTCTTTAACCAGGCCGCCACACACACACAGACACGCTGCTATTTAGCGCTATAGACGTTAATCCCCAGGCCCGGCGGGCTGCTCTGTTGTTTGGTGCTTGTTTTCAGTGTAGTTCATAAATTATAGATGGGCCATGTTGAGGGCTGTCACTGTTCTGAGGCCTGTCTGCTCTGACAGCTGTATGATATCCACTCAGTGCTGCAGATTGGGAGCTCAGAGTTTCATCAATAAATATCAGGCCCAGCCTTTCCTCCCAGCGCATGTCAGCGGTCAAGGTAATGGCTTTTTATTATGGTGAAGGGCAGCACAGCATGGGGTAGGCTTAAGGTTCGCTCGTCCATCGCTGCACTTCAGACAGGGAGGGAGACGAATGAGTCGAGAAAGTGAGAGAGAGAGAGAGAGAGAGGATGGAGGATGGAGCTCGGAGAAAAGGAGAAAAGGCAAAAGTTTAAAAGGAGGAAGCTTGCACTAAGTGAAGTCTGGGGAAATGTGTGTGCACGTGTGTGAGAGAGAGAGGGAGAGAGGGAGAGTTTTTCTGCAGTATTATTACAAATAGAATGCTGTTGAAAGTTTTGTTGGTGTTGGCTACTATTGCTCCTTTACTAATTTTGGAGATAAAAAAATGCAAAAACTTCTTGTGACAAATAAAACTAAAGAAGCACCATATTGTCCTGTGTTCAAAGTTAACAATATATGAGCTACTTTGAATTGAGAATGTCCGATAAATTCGGAATTTGTGGACAGGATGCATAATTGTGTATCGAAAATTGAAGTAGATTTAAAGGATTAATTCACTTTCAAATAAAAAACTCCTGATAATTTACTCACCCCCATGTCATCCAAGATGTCCATGTCCTTCTTTCTTCAGTCGAAAAGAAATTAAGGTTTTTGAGGATTATTCTCCTTATAGTGGACTTCAATGGACCTCAAACGGTTGAAGGTCAAAATTACAGTTTCAGTGTAGCTTCAAAGGGCTTTAAACGATACCAGATGAGGAATAAGGGTCTTATCTAGAGAAACGATCTGTCATTTTCTAAAAAAAATAAATAAATAAAAATGTATATGCCTTATAAACACAAATGATTGCCTCGCAAGTGTTTCCGCCAGACCGCCTTCCATATTCTTCAAAAAGCTTATGCTGTATGTCCAACGCCTATTCTACTTACGGAACAAACGTGGCGCCAGTTCCAAGTTAGAATAATCCTGGAATGTTTTCATCAAAAACTTTAATTTCTTTTTGACTGAAGAAAGAAGGACATGGACATTATCATTATCAGGAAAATTTTATTTGAAAGTGAACTAATCCTTTAAGCAGATTCCATGCAAGTGGAATGATACCGAAAGAAAGTGTAGAAAGCTTTTTGTAATACATTAAATTGTCCAGGATGACTTACACATGAACATGTGATCAAATGGCCTTTCAAAAATATTAGATCATAACAATAACCAGTGTTTCTAATGTCACCTACAGAATGTATACTCTCCATTCAATAAATTAAACATTGAGTTTAATAAATGTTTAGTTTAATTTCCCAGAATGCTCCAATTTACCTCCAATTTTGGTTTCAGTATTCAATATTTATTTTTTATAAATTTATTTGAAAAACAATGCAGTGAACATTTTGTGTTTTATGGGAACATTTAAATTTATTTTAATGAATATGAACTGTTTTATCAGCATGAACCTTCATTCTTGTTTAAATTTTATTTAAAAAGTCAGTTGTTCGTAGTTTTGTTAACAGTTAACATGTACAGTGTTTAATTATGTTCAATGCATTATTTTAGTGTTGTGTGATAGTGTTTTGTGTTTTTTTTTTTTACCACAACAGGATGATTTTAATACCTCAAATAGGATAGTATATTATTATTTATAATATAATTACTATAAATATACTATAGTAAATATTATTTATAGTATATAGTATATTATAGTATTTTATTTATTTATTCATTTATTATTATTTATTGAAATACACAATTAGGAAATGTACTGCAATATTTTTACAGTGTGTTTACTTAATACACATTCCCAATCTTATTGTGAATAGTCCATATTCCATAAACCAAAAACGTGTTTTCATAATTTTATATTATAAAACTAATTTTTCATCAAAATGTAACAATTTTCTCCACCTCTGAAATAACTCGTATGACTAGTCTTATTTTAACCCCTCCCTTCCAACCACTTGTCAAAGAAGTAAAAAAAAAAAAAAAAAAACAACAACAATATGATCAATAAGTCATGACAACATAAATTTTTACATTACTTGAACTCATCAAAATAATTTAAGCAATTTCAGTATATATATTTAAGTTATATAAATTATATTATATATTTAAGTCCAAGTAAATAACGGAAGTAAAGTAAGTGTGTGTGTGCGTGTGTGCGTGCGTGCGTGTGTGTGTGTGCGTGTGTGTATGTGTGTCGCTCAGGTAAACACTACGTTATGGGGACAAAATGTCTATGATGGCAATACCAGAAATACTTGTACTTGTGGGGACATTTTTTGGCTTATAAATCATACTAAGTGATGTTTTTTGAAAATGTAAAAATGCAGACAGTTTTCTGTGATGGGTAGGTTTAGGGGTAGGGGTAGGGTTAGGGTTTGGGGAGAGAATATACAGTTTGTACAGTATAGAAACCATTATGTCTATGGAAAGTCACCATAAAACATGGAAACCTGTGTGTGTGAGTGAGTGTGTGTGTGTGTGTATTACCCAAGTGTTAATGTAAACATGCCTGCTTTGGAAAGCCAGATGCAGATGTCTGTAGGATTACAGTTTTTATCTCAAGCGCTCCCGAACAGAACAACATTTTGTGTAAAGTTCATTCATCACATATTTTGAAAAGGGTAAAAGCACTATACGGGTCTGTCAGTGTAGCTCAAAGGCTAGCTGCTATAGATTACACCCATCCCCCTGCCACATCTAAAACGGATAATTACATATTTGTGGCGAAGGCTGACTGCTGAAAAAAATCAATACAGCTTTTTTTTTTCTTCTTTTGGATGACACTTCATTAGGGAAGAGAAATCTGAGGCTGAGAGAAACGTTCTGCAATTAAACGCTCCTCCACTGCAGTCGTATTATCAGAAGCTTTATCCAGACACGAGCTGCGCTGGAGCAGTGAACGCCAGGCATTGATTATCTACTTTAATGTGCACACTGTTGCAAATCATTATGGAGAGAAGCAATAGTTAGTTAGCCTTTCTAATGAAGCGCTAATTGCACTAAGTAGGTTAAGATGTTTATCAAACAGCACTGAGCTGAGATCACAGCAAAAATACACTTCAACAAGCTTTACACGGATAGTTCAGAGACACACGCACACGCGCGCACACACACACACACACACACACACACACACACACACACACACACACACACACACACAGGGCTGTTTTTTCTTCAATTTCATTTGTTTTGTGTCAGAGATAAAATTGTGTTCAGAATAAAATCCATCGAAGGAAAAAAAACTAATAGAGAGAGAAAAATAGGAGAAAAAACCATTTCACTGATTTATTGTTATATTTTAAAAAATGACTTAAAATATCTTTAAAATGTTAAATAAATAGTTAAATGGTATCACAGTGTCCATAAAAATATGAAGCAGCACAACAGTTCTCAACATTGATAATAATCAGAAATGTTTCTTGATCATCAAGTCATCATATTAGAATGATTTCAGAAGGATCATGTGACGCTGAAGACTGGAGTAATGATGCAGAAAATTCAGCTTTGATCACAGGAAGACCTTTAACAACATTTCCACATAGAAAACAGTTATACTATTTCACAATATTGCTGTTTTTAATGTATTTTTAATCAAATAATGCAGCCTTGGTGAGCAGAAGAGACTTCTTTCAAAAACATTCAAACATCTTACCAACCCCAAACTGTTGAACTGTAGTTGCTATAAGGTGTTTGAAGTGGTTTCTAGGGTGTTGTATGTGCTTGTTAGGTCAAAAGAGCTGTCTATCTATTCTATCTGTCTTTCACGGATCTGATTGCTTATGAAAGTAATTTCCTCACTCGCAAGATGATGATGTCCAGAACACAATGACCAAATAATACAGGACGAAATATACTCCAATACATGCACACCTGTGACTGCAAATCAATCAATTTAAATCTTTATTTTTGTGAAACATACTAATAAATTTGTCATAAGCGTCTTTTATCAGTCAGTCATTTTTTACAAAAGCAATTATCCACTTGTGTTACAGTGCATTACTCAGCTTAGGCCCTGTTTCCACCTGGTATTAAGATGTGTTTTGGTCGATCGGATCACAAGTAGACGAGGGAGACACATTCCCGTTTACACCTGGTGTTTTAATCCATGTCTTTTGTCCACTTTCAGCCACTTCTGTCCTGATTTCTTCGAGGGGAGGGTCTATGGGCGGGTAAATATATGGGCTTTTTTCAGATCTTTCAATCTAATGGACAAAATAAGCTCACACAATTTACATATGAACACGACCGGAGATGACGGAAAAAACATACGGAGAGCATCAGCTTTCATTTCTGCTCTGACAGCCGCAAGACCGACCGAATTCTGTGAGTGTGTGTTAGAAGTCAGGAATGGTGAGAGAACATTGTGCTTGGTATGTTTTTTGTCTTCAAACCAAACTTGGGTCTTCAGTCGACAAAGTTTAAATCCCGTCCGGCTAGCGCACGTCCCATAATGTTTAGGCATTTCACTCTAAAAGGTAATTCAGGGGACCTGTTACCACAACTTAAATAAATGCATGGTTGCAAGTTAAAAAAAAAAAAAATCTTATTTCTTGTTTTAATTAAACCTTTTAAGTTGCAAACATTATTTTGTAGAGTTCTGTTGACATAATAATGTTGATCATTGCATTAACTTAATATCGTCAGTAATTTAAATTCAAATTTCTGCGATAATTGGCTTTATTAAAATATTAATTTGTAGTAATTTAATTAAATTGTTCATTACTTTGGAAATTAAGCAGTGAATTTCTAGTTCCCAGCATGCTTTGCATAGGAGTGGATAAGTAGAATAAATGTTGTAATTAAGTATTAATTTATTTGTTTTTAGTGAAGGGAAAGACCTGTTAGTGTTTAATGCTGTTATGTTTGACATTTAAAAGAGTTTCTGTAATGTTGAAGTTTTTGTGGTTATCATTGTGCTGAAGAGTAGATTCATGAAGGTAAACACTACATTGTCTTTATTAGCAATGACTGCGCTAATGCCAGTGACAAATAATATCTTACTTGTTCATTAAATATACATGTTAAATTAGCTATGTTAGCATGTGCTATGATAGCTGTTCCAGGGCTACAACTCTGGTAGTTGGAGTGACTAAATTTTTTTGAGTAATCAACTTAAAAATGTGTGTTTATGCTACAAAGTATTAAGTTCCTCTAACTCCAATGCAACTTGTTGGTTGAATGTAAATTCATTTAAAGTTGTCATAAAATTGATGCAAACTGTTGCGTTATTTATTTATTTTTCACTACAAAAGCAGTCCGGTCGAATGCGTTTTCAATTACCTCTGGAAGTGGTCAAAAGTGGACAAGCTCAAAACGTTTTATACACCGTTTACTGTATTTAGGGTTGTCCACTTGTCATCCGATCGACCAAAACTCATCTTAATACCAGGTGTAAACAGGACCTTTGTGTCATGCCTACTGACACTCCATCCTCTTAACTGTGGTAAAATCCCTGTAATCGGAGCGTTCAATGATCTCTTCATTACTCACGCAAATCCGAAACCTCAACATCCTTACCTTGCATCTGACCTCTACAGTTGTGTGACCCAGCGACTAGCAAACATTATGACTGGTGTCTACATTTATCTGTTCAAGCGTCTCCTCAAGCCGCTCACGGTAATAGACTCTCTCCCTCCTCGGCATGTCAGAAAATCTCCTGGCTTTACACAGGCATCAGGGGAGGAAGCCAAGCCCTGTTAGCTGTCATTGTACATAAAAGGATTAATGTCATCTTCTAAGAGCAGGAAGAAGCCGCCTCGCTCTTATTTATTCTGCTCTATTCTCATTCCGCCGGCTCTGTGGAAGAAGGAGACTAATGTCGGGTCTAATTTGTAGCCTTTTAAATTCCTGCCTGAGATTCTTTACATATCTCTGGAGCTCAGAGTTCCTCTTCTTTCCTCTCCGATCCTTTGCTCCTTCTGGGAATCCCTTAAACCCACCAATTTAAGATGTGTAGCAGACTGAAGATTTACATGAGTTTGTACTTGAATGGCTCCAAGAGCAGAGACTGAATTTTTGTCCACTAAACACTCACACTATAATTACCAGCTCCCGATTCGCGGCTAAAACCCGGCCTATCCACTTACCTACAATCAAATCAGAGGGAGAAAGAGAAGGAGAGAAGGAGAGGGAGGAAATACTTATCCCTCAGTGCTGATTTGGAGCCCTCCTCGCGCGGGATGTATAATTGGCTGGGTGTTTTCCGTTGGCTGCTAATAAGGAGCTTACTTTGGTTCCCTCTAGACTTGACCTACCACATTTTTTGTTTTATGAATTTTACAAGGGGATTTTAATAGACGCTTTGGGCTATGCAAAGTGCAGGGTGAGAGCGGGGCATAATGCAGCAGGCCAGACTGAGAGGCTTCTTATCATTGCGGACGGGTCTCATAACTTTACATAAGGACTAGATGTGAGATTGTGTTAACCCGTGCTCTCCGACTAACTCTAATTGTTTAGTAGTGTGCTGTCTGCAGGTTTCGCCCTTATTATCAGCACAGGTACATCACAGCCCGGCTGATACTTGACCTAATGGTTGTTAATGATACCTGAAGAGGGCGCTGGAACAGAACGCAGGGTCAGGAAGTTCTGAAATGTTCTGCCAGACCAAACCTAAAACTTAATACACATATAACTTTCCTTGCTCTGACATCAATGAATATTAAAATGCGAGATAGCTTCGTCAAAACCTAGTGTTCCAAAACCTAGTGAGCACCCTTGCTGTCTACTGTCTATATAATGCACATCTTAAACTAACATACTAAACATAATGAAGTTCATAAGTCACTGATTTGGTACATACAATTCCATATAAGTACCACAAAAATAATACTCCTTGTGTAAATTTATAATTGATTCTTATAAGAATATAGGAAATTATTACACATGCCCTAAGCAGTCATCTTACTAAACATTTTGGAACAAGGCTAATATTTAATGTTTTTTTTTTTTCAACAATATCTGTGGAGCATGATTTCACGTATTATAAAGCAGCAGATATGGATATAAATGGAAAAGGAATTATATGAAATAAGATCATCCTGTTGGATTAAAAATGATGTGCACTTAATGTGGGTTTTATCATGTTTGTGACTGTTGGTGCTCAATTGTTGATGTTGTTTCTGTTGTTCTTTCAATATATACTTAAGAAAGAGTTTTTTAAATTGTTTGCTGCCAAATCATTGTGTGTTGATTGTGATGTCATTGATTTCACCTGTGAGTAATTGTTGGATCTATTTACAGTGTTCTCTATTTTGTAAGAAGTTGTACCTTGACAAAGGCTGCTTGTCTGCTGAAACGTTGCAGGGCTCAACGCTAAGGATTTTTTTTACTTGCCTTGTTGGGTCAGTTGTTCAAATTTTTATTTGCCTTGCCAACATTTTCACTGGCCCCACCACAAAAAAAAGTAATAAATAAATAAAATAGACCAAGTTATTGTCTTTGTTGTTTTTGACCCATAACCTTAATAAATAAAGTTGTGACACCAAAAACTACTAGCCTAACTCATATACATTTCAAATATTGTTAAAGTAAAGTGATAAAATAAGAACAAATAATCAAATTACGAGCAATAGCACAAATACAATAGAACAAACATACAAATAAAATCAACACAGCTTTTCATGTTTTTCAGGTAAGTGTAAGTAATTTTCAAGTAGAGAAAAAAAGAATAATCAAATGTAAAATAGCACTGCATAGTCTTCACTGTATAAATTAAATATAGATCAATCCTTATTAAAGTTACCAAAGTTATCCAGGCAAGAACAATGAGTGATTTTTTTTTTTCTTTGTCTTTTGTTGTTTGATGAACTTTAAAACAAAGACAGCAGCAGGTTTATTAGGCTGCTGTCACTTTAAGAGCTGCACATATTCAATATACTGTTACACATGCGTTTTATTTCTCAACTGTTTATCTTCACTTAAGATATAACAGACTATGGCCCGGTTTCACAGACAGGGTTTAGGCTAAGCCCGGATTAGGCCTTAGTTCAGTTAGGGCATTTAAGTAGCTTTTATAAACATACTATAGAAAAAACATTGCTGGTGTGCATCTTGAGACAAAACAATGACACTGATATATTTTAAGATCTGACAGTGCAAGTTGTTTACAGTTAAGACAGCTCAAACATGCATTTTAGTCTGGGACTAGCTTAAACCTCGTGTGTGAAACTGGGGGTAAGTTTACTAGGATATTCACAGAGACCGGCATTTTTTGACGTAATTTTGTTTGACGGTAATGTCCGTCAAGTGCTAGAAGACATGAAAGAGAGCTGAATTCAGCATTTCATGCTGTCCCAGAAGCGGCTTTCTGTGCACATGCTTCGGGTGTGTGTTGTTCACACAAAACTTCTCACACTATTGAATTGAGTTCTCTTTCGCATCTTCTTGCGCTTGAATATTTAAATTGCCAAGTCTTAAAAACACATGCAAATGATAAACATTTGTGATGCAGTACTGGTCCGATCGGGCAAGTGACAGTGGCGTCAAAAGTCCCGAGCGACGTTTAGGATGGCCAGGGGCAGTCTTTATTGTCGAGACCTGCGTTGGTAATAATAAAAATACTTAAGTGAGTGTGCAGTTATACTCTGTCTTTACAAAGTTCATTCCTTTAACTTGCACCTTAAAAGGCGTGCGTTCACTTCAGTTATTGCTCTCCCTGCTGAAAAATCCAGCTAAAACCAGCCTAAGCTGGTCCAGCTTAAACCAGCTGAACACCAGTTGACCCAGGCTGTGAGACCAGCTTGACCAGCTAAGCCAGGCTGGAAGACCAGCTAAAACCAGCTACTTCCAGCTTAAACCAGCTAAGACCAGCCAACCAGCTTAGGCTGGTTTTAGCTGGATTTTTCAGCAGGGTACTTAAGGATAAGATTATCCTGTACCGTATTTTGTTGGACATAAAACTCAACAAAGACTGATATTGGCTGTATGGCTTTATCCAAGAAGCGTTGTCTTTTTGAAGCACAGCTCTGTCCCTTACCTTCAGTCTCTAATTGGGTGGTTCCAGTACACTAGACTATGAGATGTAAATTTCAATGTCCACACACTCTCTCTATCTCTGCTTTTTTCCCCTCTCTCTCTCACTCTCATCCACCCCAGTGCTCATTTGAGGTGTAGAATGACAGAGTCTCTTATACAGGGTCGCTCGAATGAGACGAATAAAAAATTTAAACACGTCCGCTGACCCGTGTCCGGCCCACTCTGTCTATTCAATCATTAAAATATTTCCAGCTACCACTACTCGTTCTGCTCTGCATTATGGGATATGTTCGTCGTGATTTTAGCACTGACACACTCTTACAGCCCTTTTAGCATCAGACCCATTTTCTCCATAATTTCTTACAAAAGAGGAAGTGGAACTCGTTTGCAGTGGGGGTTTTCAGTATGCTAAAGAGAGTCGCTGCACGGATTCTGGTCTACCTGAGTTGATTATTTGGAAACTTCATCCACACCAACAACATGACCAAGGAAAATCATTCATAATCATAATCTCAATCAGCCATAAAGAACAGCGGTTCTCACATCTCAATTGTTTCTTGTAGACGGTAAATGGAGATTTTGTCATCATTTATTCACCTTCACATCATTCCAATCCCATAAGGCTTTGGTTCACCTTCAAAACGTTAATTAAGATAGTTTTAACGAAAGCTGAGATGTTTCTGTCCCTGCAGTAAAAGTCCAGGTAACCAAAACTTACAAGATTCAAAAAGTTCTTAAAATGAATCTATATGAATCAAGTGGTTTAATTCAAGTCTTGTGAAGAGACTTTATATGATGAACAGAGTTCATTTAAGCTTTTATTCACATCTAAACAGTGATTGAGACACGTACATAGAGCATGTCACATATGGTAAACATAAAAGCTCAAACAGGCGTGATGCACAAGGACCAATGATGAGCTCTATGTATGTGTGTTTATATGTGAGTAAAACTTAAATTAAATCTGTTCATTATACAGGCCCTGTTTACACCTGCTATTAAGTAATTTTGTCGACCCAATCACAAGTGGAGGACAGTGTAAATGGGGTCTAAAATGTTTTGAGCTTGTCCACTTTTGACCACTTCCAGAGGTAGTCGAATACGCATTCTACCGGATTGCTTTCGTAGCGTAGACGCTCATGTGGTCGAATGTGTTCAAAAACATACCAAGCACAATGTTCTTCCACCAGTCCTGACTTCTAGCATGAACCCACAGCGTTCGCAGGGGTCTATCAGTTGCAGAAACGGAAGCGGCTGCTGTCCTCATCTTTTTCTGTTGTCTCATTTTGCAAGCATATGAAGTTGTGTGAGCTGATTTTGTCCATTGCATCGAAATATCTAAAAAAGCCCATACATATACAGTACATGTACAAAACTTTGTGCAGCATCTTTGTTTGCTAACAACACAAGCAGCAGATCTCTGACCTAATATTAGTGCACATAGGAATTTAACCCTCCCGCTGGTGTTTTGACAAAATCATACGGTCCCGCCCATAGACCCTCTCATCAAAGTAATCAGGACAGAAACATTCGAAAGTGGACAAACAAGACAGATTAAAACACCAGTGGCCTGTTGCACAAAGCTGGTTTCAGTTTCTACCCAGGTAAGTTCAAGATTAGTTTAAGTAAACTCTGTTTTTTCGGGCTTATGAAGGTGGATTGGTTTTTAGCGGGTTTCATTGCCAATCGACCAGTCAGTTAGTTCACCCAAAAAAGAAAATGAGCACTTAATTTACTCACCCTCAAGCCATCCTAAGTGTTTATGACTTTCTTATTTCAGTTAAACACAATTGGAGTTACATTAAAAAATATTCAGGGTCTTTCAAGCCTTATAATGGGAGTAAACAGTAGTCGATATTTTGAAGCCCAAAAAAAGCACATCCATCCATCATAAAAGTAATCCATATGGCTCCAGGGGGTTAATAAAGGCCTTCTGAAGCGAACTGATGTGTTTTTGTGAGAAAAATATCCATATTTATAACTTTATAAACTAGAATCATTGGCTTCCATATGCAAGTCAATTACGGTGGAAGAGTAACCTCTGACTCGACGCATGACGTATTGACGAACGCGGAAGTGCAGAGGATAGAGCAAAACAAAGCACCGGTCACGAATTAGAAGTCTAAAATGAGAAGTTTTAAAGAGAAATGTCGGAGGAGCTTTAGTTTGTTGCCCAGCCCTATTTGTTTGAACCGCAAGAGGCATCTACTCTCACCTAAGCTTACGCTACTCCTACATCCTACGTCATACTCCGGAACTCGACTCGCTCGTGAACGCGTGAACGGACGTTACTGGAAGCCAGTGATTCTAGTCTATAAAGTTATAAAAAATGTATTTTTTTACAAAAACACACGCTTTGCTTCGAAAGGCTTTTATTAACCCCCTGCGGCCACATGGATTACTTTTATGATGGATGGATGTGCTTTTTGGGGCTTCAAAATATTGGTTACTATTCACTCCCATTATAAAGCCTGGAAGAGCCTGGATATTTTTTTAATATAACTCCAATTGGGTTTGACTGAAAGAAGAAAGTCATAAACACCTAGGATGGCTTGAGGGTGAGATCATTTTTATTTTGGGGTGAACTATCCCTTTAAGTATCCTACTTGTCAGATTTTTTCTCACATCCCACATCTCAATAATGTCTCAAACTGTGCTCAAACTTCAAAACTCAAGACCAAATTAGCCACCAATTGTTTATTTTATTTTATTTTATTTTTTTAACTGAGAAACTTCTGAGACCAAATTCAGTTTCAAAGAGCAACCTCTGAGCAATAAAACATTCCCCCTGGGATCTTTCTGTTTCGTTCTGCTCTCCTCAGTCTCTGATTGAACTAAAGCATGAGTTACTTCATCACAAAGCTAACACAGCATGGAACTCTAAAACCTCCACATTTGTTGTCTTTTTTCCTTTTGTATCCATCCCTCACTCTCCTCTTACTGCTGGGTAATTCTCCTATCTGGCGAAGGGAAACAAAGCAACACTTAAAGGGGTGCAGTGTGCGGGGGTGTCAGGTTGTCAGTAATCTGACAGCTATGGTAACTACCCTGTAATCCGGCGGCCTCGAGTCCGGCTCTCGTCTTGACACTCAGCCCGATGAGTGACAGCTGAGGGGGCCGCTCGGCCCGCCCGCTGCAGTGACATCCGCTCTATTAAAGCAGACAAGTCCACAGCCCGCGCCCGTGCCCGAGAGCAGCCTGCCCTGCCCGCCTGGCCTTCCTCCTCCTCCTCCTCCTCCTCCTCCTCGCCACAGCCCGGCTCTGCCAGACGGGGTCAGAACTCTGCCATCATATCATAACCAGATAGTGATGATGCTGCTGGTCTGTGAAGGTCCATGATTGCTCTGCCTGACAGACGGAGAGCGATTACGTCTGAATATTTCACATTCTCTCTTTCCCTCATCTCTCACTTTATGTCTCTCACGCTCTTCTTCCTCTTTTTTTTGTCCTTCTTGCATCTTCTCGTCTTTTCTCTCCATCTGTCTCAGTTTCTCTGACTGAAACAGCACAGAAAGTCTCTTGGTCCCAGATGCCAGTCAAACCCGGATCCACAGCACCCTTCCATTTCAACACACACTCGTCCAAAATGGACTGAGCCGTGGCAGAGAGAGAGACAGAGAGCTGTGGGCCAGGAGAGAATGAAAAAGTGTGAGAGATAACAAAAGTTTTGCTTTTTTTCACCTTAAATGGCCACTTTTGGTCCTGTGGCCTTGTGGAAATTAAACGCTCTTAAAACACACCTTTCGCTTTCGTTTGTGTATTTACAGTGTTAACAGTGTAAATACAAGCATCGCAAGAGAATGTGTGTCATTTTTTTCACCCTGAACAGTCCTAAACAAATGTCATGTGATAGATACCAGTCGTTCTGCAGTGGACATTTTAAATATTTTTACAGTAAACTGTTTAGACTAGTGTCAAAGCTTGAGTTTTATGTGTCTTAAATACACACGATTGAATAATATTTTTCACATTTTTGGACAAAAATTACAGTTTGATTGGAAGTAACACCCAATAAAAATATCTTGTAACCCTCTGTTATTTACTTTTTTTTCATTGCCTCTTCATTGACACTGTTGTCTCTTTGGTAAACAAGTAGATTTTGATAACTTTATTATGCCCATTTTTGGTTATAAATGCGTTTTTACATTTTTACAATAAAATGTAAAAATGCATGATCATTTTCATACAACACAACTTGAAGTGATTTGTTAATTTCACTCTTTCTCTACTCTTCAGCACGGTTTAAAAAATGCAATTAATATTTTTCTGATCAATTTTCTGTGTCTGGAACAAAATATTTCCTTGTCATGATCATGCTGATTTTGTGCTGATGATTAATTGTCATACAAATAATTGTCATTAACAGTTAAATTCTAAAAAAGAAAATAATAATACTTAGAATCATATATAAAATAATAATAAAACATAATAAACATAATAAAAATAGGCCCATATGTTTCACCTAAATGCTGTGAAAATTTGTAATATTCCTAAAATTAAATATAATATAATATAATATAATATAATATAATATAATATAATATAATATAATATAATATATGTGATTGAAATTTAAACTCCACAATTATTGTGGTTATTTCAAATAATTGTGATTGTATTAAAAAAAAAACACGATCAGACAATTAATCAATAATCTGCCTATTAAATCAATGAAATCTACACCTGGAAAGTAATTTGAAAAAATTATAATGATAAAAATTTTGACGTCATCTAGTAACGTGAAAAGAAACAAGCTGAAATCTAAAATCTTTTCTTTTTTTTCTTCCAGAACGTAAAGAAACACAAATATCTGTAGTGATTCATAAAGACGTTACAGTTTAAAACAGTGCTCATCTGTAATAGACTAATACAAACCCGTGTCATCTGCTTTGCTACATAGTTTAGCACAGTCAGATATACATGGTTGATTTCAGAGGTCTTTCTGCAGCTATTAGAGAGTCACTTTGTTTTGTTTTGACTTTGGGGTAATAATTTGCCCTGGCAGGCCGTGTTGTTGTTAGGGGCTTCATTAGAATACACATCCAGCACACCGAGCAAATGAGCAGCCGAATTGGTGTTTGTGTAGGGAAAAGCCCCAAAGCCAGCCAAAGGAGTAATGACACTCTCAGCAGCCTACATAATGGAACAAGTTTACATAAATTAGCTTCCAGTGCTGCTACGCTAACAGACAGTAGAGAGGCTAGAGTTGTGTGCATGTGTGTATGAGCCTAATTAAAAGCACTGGAGACTCTATTATTTGTATAAATCTCATTTTTTTCTCCATTTTCGTCTCTCATTTTGTGAGTTTTACCCTCTGGTTATCTGGCGGATCTGACCTGCTACTGGCTGCTTCGCCCAAATTAACACCAGCCAAACTTTTCTTTTAGCAAACTTTGATGCTTTCCGACATCTCTGATGTTTTATACGTGTGAGAGACTTTTTTTTATTTATTTCGTGAGGAGATTATAATGGTGCGTAGAGCATGGCGGATGACTGTGAAAAGCTGATTTCCTCTTGAGTGCTTTAAGAACACGGTAAATCCCTTCAGTGAGTTCAGAGCCGCCATCTTATTTCTTGAATGATAAGTCATCTGCTCTTTTCTTCTCCGTTTCTTTTATTCTTTTCTCGTTTTTTCTCACATTGTCTCGTTTGATCTCATCTAGTCTTGACTCGTCTCTTGTCTTCTTGTACAGTATTTTCTATTCTCATCTTTTTATATTTGCTCTTCTCGTCCCATCTCCTAATTATTTCCTTATGTCTTCTCTATTATTTTCTCTATTGTTTGTCGCTTCACATTTTGTCTCATCTAATCTCTTATATTTTCGCTTCTTGTCTCGTCTCATCTCATCTCTTCTCATCTTGTTTCCTATCTTGTATTTTCTCTTCTGTCTATTCTCTTCTCATATTTGATCTTCTTGTCTCCTCTCCTTTTATTTTGTTTTGTCTAGTATAGTCTTCTTCTCATCTTTTCTCTTCTCCTCGTATATTATCACTTTTTGTCATCTTCTCTCCTGTTATTTTTTTTTTGTTTTGTCTCTTGAACAGCATTTTCTCTTCTCATCTTTTCATATTTGCACTTCTTGTCTCATTTTGTCTCCTCTTTTCTCATCTTGTCTCATTTATATCTCATTTCGTATAGTTTCTTGTTTGCCGTCTCTACTCATCTTGTCTCATCTAGTCTCTTTTTGTCTCCTCTCCTCGTATATCATCTTATATTTTCTTGAGTTGTCTAGTCTAGTTTAGTATTTTCTCATCTCATCTCCCCTCCTCTTATATTTTTGTCTTTTAATCTCTTCTCTACTCATTTTTGCTCTTCTTGTCTCATCTTATCTCACCTTTTCGCCTGTTAAATTTAATTGTCTAGTTTCTTTTCATATTGTCTCATCTTTTCTCATCTCATGTCTTGTCTCTTCTCTTCTCATTTTTTTCTCACATTGTCTCATTTAATCTCATCTTGTTTTGACTCGTCTCTTGCCATCTTGTAAAGTATTTTCTCCTCATCTTTTAATATTTGCTCTTCTTGTCTCATCTCATTTTAAGTATTTTCTCATGTCTTCTCATATTGTTTTGTCTAGTCTCTCCTCTTATATTTTCTAATATCGTGTTGTCTCTTCACATTTTGTCTCATCTCATCTCTTCTTATATTTTCTCTTCTTGTCTCGTTTCATCTCTTCTCATCTTGTCTCCTATCTTGTATTTTCTCTTCTGTCTATTCTCTTCTCGTATTTATTCTTCTTGTCTCCTCTCCTCTTATATTGTCTCTTTTTGTCTCTTTTCATCTTCTTTCCTGTTATTTTTTTAGTCTATTCTCACCTTGTCTAGTCCTCTTGTGCAGTACTTTCTCTTCTCGTCTTTTTTATATTTAGACTTCTTTTCTCATCTTGTCTCGTTTACATCTAATTTTGTCTAGTCTCTTGTTTGTCATCTCTACTCATCTTGTCTCATCTAGACTCTTTTTGTCTCCTCTCCTCATATCATCTTACATTTTCTTGAGTTGTCTAGTCTTTAGTATTTTCTCATCTTGTATTCCCTCCTCTTCTCTCTTGTTTAATTTAATTGTCTAATTTCTTTACATATTGTCCCATCTTTTCTCATCTCATCTCATCATGTCTCTTCTTGTTTTTTCCTCACATTGTCTCGTTCAATCTCATCTAGTCTTGACTCGTCTCTTGTCTTCTTGTACAGTATTTTCTCTTCTCA
The DNA here is from genome assembly GCF_019924925.1 of Ctenopharyngodon idella. Taxonomy (NCBI): domain Eukaryota; kingdom Metazoa; phylum Chordata; class Actinopteri; order Cypriniformes; family Xenocyprididae; genus Ctenopharyngodon; species Ctenopharyngodon idella. Next base: position 33,249,868 of record NC_067228.1, on the reverse strand, counting down.
TCTCATCTTCTAATTTTCTCATGTATTCTCATATTGTTTGTCTCTAAACATTTTGTATCATCTAATCTCTTTTATATTTTCTTTTCTTGTCTCGTCTCATCTCTTCTCATCTCGTCTCATATCTTGTACTTTCTCTTCTCGTATTTGATCTTTGTGTCTCCTCTCCTCTTATGTTTTTGTTTTGTCTAGTATAGTCTCTTCTCATCTTGTCTCCTCTTCTCTTATATCGTCTTTTTATCTCTTTTCATCTTCTCTCCTGTTAATTTTTGTTGCTGTTGTTGTTGTTGTTGTTGTTGTTTAGTCTCTTCTCACCTTGTCTTGTCTCTTGTCCTCTTGTACAATATTTTCTCTTCTCATCTTTTTCATATTTGCCCTTCTTGTCTCATCTTGTCTTGTTTACATCTCATTTCTTCTCATTTTGTCTAGTTTCTTGTTTGTCGTCTCTACTCATCTTGTCTCATCTAGTCTCTTTTTGTCTCCTCTCCTCGTATATCATCTTATATTTTCTTGAGTTGTCTAGTCTAGTTTAGTATTTTCTCATCTCATCTCCCCTCCTCTTGTATTGTCTTATTTTTGTCTTTTCATCTCTTCTCTACTCATTTTTGCTCTTCTTGTCTCATCTTATCTCATCTTCTCTTCTGTTAAATTGAATTGTCTAGTTTCTTTTCACATTGTCTAATTTTTTCTCATCTCATCATGTCTGTTCTCGTTTTTTCTCACATTGTCTCGTTCAGTCTCATCTAGTCTTGGCTCATCTCTTGTCATCTTGTACAGTATTTTCTCATCTTTTTTCATATTTACATTTCTTGTCTCATCTTGTCTCCTCTCCACTTTTCTCATCTTGTCTCATTTACATCTCATTTCTTCTTTTGTCTAGTCTCTTCTTTTTTGTCTCTACTCATCTTGTCTCCTTGTCGTTTCTTTTCATATTGTCTCATCTTTTCTCATCTCATCATGTCTCTTCTCTTCTCGTTTTTTCTCACATTGTCTCATTCAATCTCATCTAGTCTTGAACCGTCTATTGTCTTCTTGTATAGTATTTTCTCTTCTCGTCTTTTTTATATTTGCTCTTCTTGTCTCATCTAATTTGAATTATTTTCTCATGTCTTCTCGTCTCGTCTCTTCTCATCTCTGAATGCAGTGTAATTGGCAGGGTGTTGCAGACTTCACTGTGGTCACTGGCCTTCATTCACTCAACATTTTCACTGGCCTCTTTAGTCACAGCAGAGATCCGTGAGGACAAGTCAAATCATCATGGATTCACAGACACTGAACCAAGCTTTCGTTGATTTTTTCACTGAACCAAGATTTCCTCTATGATCTCCTGTTATTATTAAACTGTAAAAAATGTACAATGATCAAGTACTATGAGACATGAAGGTTTCTCTCGACTGCTCTGTTCAGCATTAAAAAAAGGTTTCTTGTCACTTTAAGCAGTTCAGTAGTTGGTGAAGGCCATGAGCTCTGCTCTGTTTCCGGCACACACACACACACACACACACACACAGAGGCCGATACAGCAGTAATGAGACTGATAATTAGGGATGTTTTTTATTCAATGGCCAGTTAATTGGTTGCCACCAGTGTCTCAGAAAAGGTTAAACTTAAAGTTGCATGTCACCAATTACAATCTCAGCTGGATCAGTTCATCTGAAAACATCCACGGCAAAAAGTCAAAGCTTCTAGGACAAACGACAGCAGGAGACGTGAACGCTTTTCAGATTTATGCGTAATATTCCTCACTCTCTCACTATTTCCCTTTTTCTGTCTCCATTTCCTTTCTTTTGCCTTTTCCCTTTTTTCCATGCATAATCCTCTCTTTGGAAAAGTGGAATCGATGTGTGCATAATCAAACATATTGACAGCACTCATATTCTCGCTTCAGTGTGGCAGAGAGAAAGAGAACGAGAGAAAAAATTAGATTGAAAGAGAGAGAGAGAGAGAGAGAGAGAGAGAGGATCAGAGAAGAGACAGCGAAGGGATGAATGCATTACCATGTGCTCAGTCTGTCTGACACATAACAAAGCCCAAAGTGTGTGTGTGTGTCTATGTGTGTGTGTTAACAGTGTAGATTAGGTCAACTTTTTACGTCCTCTGAGCTCTCTGCCTGTAAATGACGAGTTTTGATGTGAAACAAGCAACATGTCAGAGGGAGTTGAGGGCTGTAGGCATCCTGCACCTCGTCCGTGTGACAGGGCTGCGAATATCTGGCCCATTAGGGGCTTATTAGCGAGTAAATGGCCAGATGGTTCAGCCATGCGCGAGAGATGGACAGAACTGCCTGCTACTAATCAGCACTGCCCGTACACTCACTGTCAAACCTCAGCACGCTGTAACCCATAGCAACCGAATAAAAGTTAACATTAGCAAGTCAATTTGAGCTGAGGAGGCCGTAAACAGGCATGTGAAAGAGAGACTGAGAGAAAGAGGTGATAAAGAGAGTTATAAAACAAACAGTCTAAATAGTGTTTTGTAAAAAGTTAGTGTCACAAATTCATGAGCAGTTTTGATTCAGCTTTGACTGGCTTTGTAAGTCATATAAATATTACGTGTACAATTTGTCTATCTATCTATCCATCTGTCTATCTATCTATTTATCTATCTGTTTGTCTGTCCGTCCGTCCATCCGTCTCTTTATCTGTCTGTCTATCTGTCTATCCATTTATCCATCTGTCTGTCTGTCTGTCTGTTTGTCTGTCTATCCGTCTGTCTGTCTGTCTGTCCATTTATCGTCTGTCTGTCTGTCCGTCCGTCCATCCGTCTGTTTATCTGTCTGTCTGTCTATCCGTCTGTCCATTTATCCATCTGTCTGTCTGTCTATCCGTCTATTTGTCTGTCTGTCTGTCTATCTACACTATATTGCCAAAAGTTTTGGGACGCCTGCCTTTACGTGCACATGAACTTTAATGACATCCCATTCTTAATCCGTAGGGTTTAATATGGAGTTGGCCCACCCTTTGCAGCTTTAACAGCTTCAATTCTTCTGGGAAGTCTTTCCACAAGGTTTAGGAGTGTGTTTATGGGAATTTTTGACCATTCTTCTAGAAGCGCATTTGTGAGGTCAGGCAGTGATGTTGGCGAGAAGGCCTGGCTCACAGTCTCCGCTCTAATTCATCCCAAAGGTGTCTATCGGGTTGAGGTCAGGACTCTGTTCAGGCCAGTCAAGTTCCTCCAACACCAAACTCGCTCATCCATGTCTTTATGGACCTTGCTTTGTGCACTGGTGCGCAGTCATGTTGGAACAGGAAGGGGCCATCCCCAAACTGTTCCCACAAAGTTGGGAGCATGAAATTGTCCAAAATGTCGTGGTATGCTGAAGCATTAAGAGTTCCTTTCACTGGAACTAAGCGGTCAAGCCTAACCACTGAAAAACAACCCCACACCATAATCCCTCCTCCACCAAACTTTACTCTTATCACAATGCAGTCAGGCAAGTACCGTTCTCCTGGCAACCGCCAAACCCAGACTCGTCCATCGGATTGCCAGACAGAGAAGCGTGATTCGTCACTCCAGAGAACACGTCTCCACTGCTCTAGAGTCCAGTGGCGGTGTGCTTTACACCACTGCATCTGACGCTTTACATTGCACTTGTGATGTAAGGCTTGGATGCAGCTGCTCGGCCATGGAAACCCATTCCATGAAGCTCTCTACGCACTGTTCTTGAGCTAATCTGAAGGCCACACGAAGTTTGGAAGTCTGTAGCTATTGACTCTGCAGAAAGTTGGCAACTTCTGCTCACTGTGCGCCTCAGCATGCGCTGACCACACTCTGTGATTTTACGTGGCCTACCACTTCGTGGCTGAGTTGCTGTTGCTCCCAATTGCTTCCACTTTGTAATGATACCACTAACAGTTGACCGTGGAATATTTAGTAGTGAGGAAATTTCACGAATGGACTTATTGCACAGGTGGCAACCTATCACGGTACCACACTTGAATTCACTGAGGTCCTGAGAGTGACCCATTCTTTCACAAATGTTTGTAGAAGCAGTCTGCATGCCTAGGTGCTTGATTTTATACACCTGTGGCCATAGAAGTGACTGGAACACCTGAATTCAATGATTTGGAGGGGTGTCCCAATACTTTTGGCAACATAGTCTGTCTATCTGTCTGTCTGTCTGTCTGTCTGCCCATCCTACCTACCTACCTACTTACCTACCTATCTACCTATCTATCTATCTATCTATCTATCTATCTATCTATCTATCTATCTATCTATCTATCTATCTATCCATCTGTCTGCCCTATCTATCTATCCATCTGTCTGCCCTATCTATCTATCTATCTATCTATCTATCTATCTATCTATCTATCTATCTATCTATCTATCTATCTATCTATCTATCCATTCATCTGTCTGCCCGTCCTATCTATCTATCTATCTATCTATCTATCTATCTATCTATCTATCTATCTATCTATATATCTGTCTGTCTGTCTTTCTATCTATCTATCTATCTATCTATCTATCTATCTATCTATCTATCTATCTGTCTGCCCGTCCTACCTATCTATCTATCTATCTATCTATCTATCTATCTATCTATCTATCTATCTATCTATCTATCTATCTATCTATCTGTCTGTCTGTCTGTCTGTCTGTCTGTCTGTCTGTCTATCTATTCATCTATCCATCTGTCCATCTGTCTGTCTGTCTATCGGTCAGTCCGTCCGTCCATCTGTTTGTCAGTCAGTGATTCTATTAGTGTTACCCTTTCTTTTTTTTAGTTTTTGTGACCATTGACTTCCATTGTATGGACAAAAAGCAGATACATTTCTCAAAACATCTTCTTTTATGTTCCACAGAAGAAAGAAAGTCATAAAGGTTTAGAACAACATAAGTAAATAATGACACAATTGTCACAGAATGACAGGGGTGCAGGTTTGTGTGGTGAACTGTCTCTTTAAGAGGTTCTCTAGCATCTTCTCTGGATGTTAATAATTTCTCCTTGCCAATGGATTTATTCAGTCCATATATGTGAAGTCATTTTCTTACATTCCTGTCCCTCACATCCCACAGCCCTCCATACAACAAATACTAACCCAAACTTCAGACAAAGGATATTTATTTGTAATTGGAGAGGAGTTTGTGTACTTGAATGTGAGTTTGTATTTGTGTTTTGATGGACAATGAGAGTAAGAAGTTGAGAGCTGTGACTAACGCAACTGCATATAAATATAAGAAAAACACGCCTGGGTGTCTGTAATTGTGTCTTGGCTGTCGGCAGCACTTGGATCTCTTTACTGTTGATTTGACGGAAGTGGACAGCTCACTGTTTGGTAACTGATCATTTGTCTGCTATTTTGATCAAATAAACAGAACGCTTTCATTGTCTACAAAATTAAGCTAAAAGTGTTTGCTTGGAAAGATGCTTTGTGAATACCTCTCTATATTTTGATGCACAATTATGAATAATTCAGAACAGAAATGCACAGGATGTGCTTAATTAGCACAGCCCATTTCCATTATTATTATAATCGTGTGATTCATTGATTAGATTAACCCAGCATAAGTTACAGTGACTTATGGATGCCATTGTACTGTCTTACAAGTAACATAACATTTGAATAATTTATGAATGTAGATGGTCTTTAGCTTTTCCCCTCTCTCAGCAGCATATTCAGAGGCAGACTTATAGTATGTGGTGTGTTTGTGCGGTGTGCGTGAGTGTGTGTTTGATTGGGGGGATGGCTGGTGGTGGGTAACAGTGGGATACCATGTTATTGCTGCAGCCTCCATTACACCTAATACTGCTCACTCCTATTATTTGTCATCATATGCTAATTATGCATCATTAATGTGAGGCCTTAATGGCCCCAAGAGTGGGTAATAGGCTGAGCGTGTGTGTGTGTGTGTGTAGAGATGGACTCTGCAGGGAGATGCAGAAACACATGCTAATGAAGCAGAGCTCTTTAATCTTCCAGATTAAAAGCAGAAAAGATCACAACCCACACGATTCACCCTCTGACATCACTTACTGCACAAACAACACACTTCTGTGTGCGGTTAAAGTGAAACTCCGCAGTTGCTTCAAGGAGCCATCTGATCTGACCCTTAGAAATGACTTTGTTTAGCGTAACCTAATGTAGTAGATTTAGTCATATTAAATAATGTTTTCTACTTGAATAAAACCAGCTTATTTAGATAAAGCATACTGTATTTATAGGTCATCTGACAACACGTTTTAATGGTGTGCTTCTGTTGGCTGAATGAGAAATCTGTGTGTGTACTACTTTTTCACAAGGGAGTGTACAAGTTTTTATGAAAGAAAGAAAGAAAGTGTCAGGTTGCTATAATTGTGCACATGCACATGTATTTAGTCATTAAATAAATGTTAAAGGAGTATCACGTAAGTGTATTTAAATTAGTTGTTCCTGACTGGACAAATGTTTTCTCTTACTTGTTTGCAGGGGTGGAACCTAAAAGCCCTCTTTATTGAATTCCCATATTGTGGTGATGGTCTGTGTTATGTGGTTTTGGCTGGGAGAGTGAGAGTGTGCATCTGTCCTGTTGAAAGGGTTCTGGTCTCGGTGCCTTGAGGAACAGGAAGTTGCCAGCTGGTCCGGCGCACCTCTGTGTTTGACCCGTGGCTACGTGAGTGTGTGTGTGTGTGTGTGTCTCCCAAGTGGCTGAAGGTACAATAGAGCCCGCAAGACACACGATCAACTCACTACACCTGGCAGACCACACACACACACACACACACACACACACACACACACACACACACACACACACACACACACACACAGAGCATATGCATTTGCAAACTCACTCTCTCTCTAACACACTCACATTGTGGTACTAGAGTGGTCCTAGCCACAGGGGAGAGGCACTAGGGGGCAAACTGGGACATCTAGGGTCACTGTGGTTTGTGAGTGCTTGAGCAGCCCACCTGGGCAGAGGCTTTACCCCGTACACACACACACACACACACACACACACACACACACACACACACACACACACACATCTGGAGCCCTGATCTTAACACCAGAAAACACAGGCCATGATCAGACGTCTCAGAACAAAACTCCAGCTGTTGGATCATCTCCCTTGATCACTGATCTGGATGGAACGAGCTGTTTTGTTTTTGGCCTTGTTTTGGGGTTTGTTCTGTTTTTGTTTTGTTTTGTTTTTTGTTTTGTTCTGTTCTGTTTTTTTTTTTTTGTTTGTTTGTTTGTTTGTTTGTTTTTTGTTTTTTATATTGGTTTGGTTTTGGATTTTTTTTATTGTTTTTTTTTTTTTTGGGGTGGGGGGGGGTGGGGGTTGATTTGTATTGGCTTTTGTATTGTATTGGTTGACTTTTGTTTTGGTTTTGTTTTGGGCTTTGTTTTGTTTTGTTTGTATTTGTTTGGTTTTGTTTTGGGTTTTGATTTGTTTTGAATTGTTTTTTGTTTTGTGTTTGGTTTTGTTTTGTATTGTTTGGTTTTGGATTTTTTTTTGTGTGTGTTTTTTTTTTTTTTTTTTTTTTTTTTTTTTTTTTTTTGGTTTTGAGTTTATTCTTGATTTTGTATTGGTTTTGTTTTTGTTTGTTTGAATAATTTTTAACCAACTCTCAAATCACTATTCATTCTGTGATGGAAATCACCCATTTGTTTTTGCTAATGGTGGGTTTGGTTTTGGGTTTTGACTTGTATAAGTTTTGATTTTGTTTTGTTTTGGATTTTGTTTTTTTGTATTGGTTTGGTTTTGTTTTGGGTTTTGATGTGTTTTGAACTGGATTGATTTTGTTTAGTTTTTTTGTTTTGTATTGGATTGGTTTTGTATTTTGTTTTTTTGTATTGGATTGGTTTTGTTTTGTATTAGTTTTTTTTTGTATTAGTTTGGTTTTGGATTTAGTTTTTTGTATTGGTTTGGCTTTGAGTTTTGTTTTGGATTTTGTGTTGGATTTGTTTTTGTTTGTTTTAATAATTTTTAACCATCTCTCAAATCACTATTCATTCTGTGATTTGTTTTGCTAAGTCTAATTTATATCTAGCCTTTTATATGTCCTAAATATACACAATTAAATAATATTTCCATAGCTTCATTGGAAATGACAAACAAACAATATTCTTTCACAAGTGAAATCTACCTTTGTTTCTTTGATTTCTTCACAGATTGTGTCTCATTTTATCATATGCTCTTCAAGAAAACTGTTAAACTGGTAAAATAGTGAACAAGTACACTAACTTTACAAAAAAACTTTATTAGGAGCAAAATTGTTTGGTTTGGTGGAAATAGACTATCTTTTTGTAAAAAAAAAAAAAAAAAAAAAAAAAAAAATATATATATATATATATAATTTTAAATGTAATAAATGACAATGAATAAAATAAGGTTAAAAGAAATCTTTACATAAAAGGCAAAAATGACTAATGCATAGGAAAAAAGTTTCCAAGTCTTTTTTAATTTACCCCCACAAAATCTGATTTGTTATTTTTAATTAAAAAAAAAATCCAGCTCTTGACCATAAAAGTAGTTTTAGTTAAACACCTTTTTTACACCTTTACACACCTACTTTTTTCGTATCATCACACACTATAGCATTAAGGCACATGCGTTAAAGTGATGATGACACGGAGCAGATATTCCTCGTCAGCCGGCGTGTTTAATAACGGCCGCTTATCATGTTTAGCTCCTCCTCGACTCAAACACGTATGTAATAAGCGTAGCGGTACAAGTGGAGAGGGGAAGTGTGAAAGGTCAGCCGTCAGTTTTAATACGAGCCGTGCACTTCTAATGAAATGCTGGTTGCAATATGTGTTGAATATGAATGCATTAATTCCTTAAATGCCTCTCCGATTTGTGTGCCTCTGCCTTTTATTGGAGGGATAATTTGACAGCAACCCCCAGACCAGCTTTGACAGCTCCGAGCAGAGCGGACCAACACCTGCGTCCAGCCAAGCATCACCGCCCCATCCTCCACTTCTCCTTCCCTCCCCGCTCCTCTCGTCCTCCCACACGCTCACAAATGAACTGTCACCTCATTACTGTGCCTGATGCAAAATAATCAGCTTCCAAATTAGCATGGGCCACTCTGCTCTCAGCCTCCCTCCGTCTCTCTTCATGCGGCGCGCTCCAGTGAAGGTGCTGTTTGAATATGCATCTCAGAGCATTTCCATGCGGCGTTCCACAGGGACGGCACGCGGCGGGCGAGCAGCTCGCTGCATTAGCATGGTTGGGAGTGTGGAATGGGGTCCTGGTGGGTTTGGGGTCCCTGTGCAGATGCTCCGGCCCACTTGTTCATTACAACTGCATTTCATCAGCTTGATGATGTCCACATGTCAATTGAGTGGGAGGATTTTACACACAAAAGAGCCTGTGGGAGCAGGACTACAGCAACTAATCAGCTGATTATCATAACTCAGACTCCTACTGAGACAAGGGAGAGAGAGAGAGAGAGAGAGAGAGAGAGAGGAGATGAGGACAGTCAGATGGATACCCTCTGCCTTTTTATGAGTTAGGCAAAGCAGGAGCTGAAATTTACAGCACACGTGCAGTACGACTCAAAAGCACAGCTTTTAAAAGTCCCGTACAGTAGATATCATTTGCATTTAGCACGTTTTTGGTATGTGTTGTGACAGTGTAAAGTCATATACAATACAAATGTTGGATCAGTGGTGCTCAACTTTAGCTTGCATGCATAGTTGTCTTACCTGTGCTGACACACTACTGTTCAAAAGTGATGAGATTAAAGAGACAGTAAAAACACCACTAAAGTGAAAGAGATGGTGTTTTTATTTTATTTTATTTTATTTTATTTTATTTTATTTTATTTATTTTTTTTTGGTTTGGCTTGTTTTTTTTTTTTTTTTTTTTTTTTTGTGTATATTGGTTTAGTTTAGTTTATTTTGTTGTTTTCTGTTGGGGGGGGGGGGGGGGGGGGGGATGGGGGGTTCGTTTTGTTTTGGGTTTTGTTTTTTGTTTTATTTATTTTGTTGTTGTTTTCATTTTTATTTATTTTTTTGGTTGTTTTTTTTTTGGTTGTTTTAATCATTTTTAACCAAATCTTAAATCTCTATTCATTCTGTGATGGGAATCACCCATTTGTTTTGCTAAGCCTAATTTATATATAGCATTTTATATGCCCTAAATATATACAATTAAATAATATTTCCACAGCTTCTGACATACACTACTGTTAAAAAATGATTTGATTAAAGAGAGTAAAAACACCACTATTGTGGAATAATATTGCCATTTAACAGTTTTCTATGGAATTACTCCAGTCTTCAGTGTCACATGATCCTTCAGAAATCATTCTAATATGATGATTTGATGATCAAGAAACAATGTTGAAAAAAGTATCATATTGCTGTGGAAACCGTGATACTTTTTTTCAGGATTCTTTGATTAATAAGTTCAGAAGAACCGCATTTATTTGATTTATTTTTTTATTTTTTGTAACATTATAAAAGTCTTTACTGTATCTATCCTTGCTATAATAGCATTAATTAAAATCTTGACCCCAAACTTTTGCACAGTAGTGTTGTGTCAGGACATATTGAAGGATTCCTCACCTTCTTAAAACAAATTTAATATTTTTCAGCCGTGAACCACAATTTGCTACTTGCTAGTGGCCAGTAGTATCAGGAGGAGTGTCATGCTCATTATAGAGAGCATTTTACTGGACAAAATTAGCATACGCCCTTTAATCTATGATAAATATTTTTGGTCATTTTCTTGGAAGAGAAAGACTGTATTGTTAGTTTTGTCAAATTTTAGGAGGACATGAGCATATAGATGACATCAAAGCTAATGGACATGTACTAAAAGCAACAATACTGTTTCTTGGGGCTTTAAATTTGATCATTTTTTAAATTAAGAGATTACAGATATTCCAGTAGCTCAAACAGTAGAATATGGTGCTAGCAACGTCAAGGTCATGGGTTCAATTCCCAGTGAATAGCATGAACTGGTAAAATGTATACCTTAAATGCAATGTAAATCGCTTTAGATGAAAGTGTCTGCCAAATGCATATGAAACACCATCAGAGAGCAACATACGCTTCATCTAGAGTGATATGATATATAATTTATGACCCTGTATTATGTTCCAATAGTAGCGTACTGCACTAGAGACAGTCTTGGATTACATGCCCTAAGCAAAATAAGACAGGGCCTAAACAAACAAACAACACATTTTTGCAACTTAGCCTACGTCTACATTAATCCAGATACATTTGAAAATGGTGTTTTCGTTTCAAAACGTTCTCCGTCCACACTGGTGTTTTCAAGCGTTTTCCAAAAGTTTCTTGTCCACACTGAAATGTTGGAAACCGCTAAATTCACCTTACTGCGCATGTGTAAAACCTCATAAAAGCTCACTGAGATGATACAGACAGAACAAGACATAATAAAGTTATCAAGCAATTCTTCTGGCAGGATCATTTTATTAAGCAAAATATCTCAGCATTCACTGATGCGTCCAGGTCACACTCACTCACCATTATATGTTTGGTCTAAAATGCAACTGCTCTCGTGTTTTGCCACAGGACAGCAAATGCGAGTAAATTTTCTGTCATCTTTGCAGGACTGTGATATGAAGAGTGTGCAAAGTAACATTTTAGCAACAGTTTGAAAGTGAATAGCACATAACAGGCACAATACCGGTATAAACATGATATCTACATTTATAATAATATCATATTAATCAATATGGTGTCCTCTGTCTCATGCCCTGACCAGAATTCAAGACACTTAAAGAGAGATTTCCCCCTTAATTAGTATGTCATAAATGTCCAGACGGCCTTTCAGAAAATCAAATGTTTGACCTGGTATTTATATGCATTGTGTGTGTATGATTGTTAGTCAGTCTGGGATTCCTCATGGCATAATTCATGTAGAATCACCGCATTCCTCTTTCCAAGCAGGCAAAGGGCACGTCTGTCTGAACTCTATTCTGTCTCTCTCTCTCACACATGCACACAACCCAGAGATTCCTCTATACACTCTCACACGCATGCCTACGTGAACATAAGCCGCACAACACCCCCACACATGCTACTCAACACAAGCCAAGTCATCTGAGAGTCGCAGGGCCAATTATAAAATCTGCAATATGCATTGTTCCTGGAGCCGCTGGATCAATGCACCGCAGGCATGTGCACATCACCGCTTCTAATGATGCCTTTCTGGGGCACAGACTCGCACACTGCATAGTAATCCACAGCTAATTAACTCTATAATGCTCAAGCAAGCTTTCTCAACTCTGCGGTCCCAGCGAGAGCACAACACTCGTATTTGTTTCAGCGTTTAGGTCTATTCTTACCACTCACATAATTCCACACAGATGATCAGCCAGGAAGACCATCACTATATTGGGATTTACAATATGAGGTCAATTAATTACTTGATCAGAAACTCACTATTATTGATTTGTGACTGTAGATTCAAGCTCATTACTGGACTGTGGAGAAACTTTTTTTTTTTTTTTTTCACTAATTTTATTGTGAACAACACCTGGGAAGAGAACGCCAACCCTTAGATATGTATATGTACACTGTAAAACCCGATAAGTTATGGTAACTCAAAACACTTGAGGAAACCGATTGCCTTAAACCATTTAAGTTTTAAAACCAATAAGTATGAGTACTGTAAACTCATATACATTAAGTTAAATTCACTTATATTTTAGTGTTGGTTTAGCCAATCATTAGAGTAAACTCAACTTAAAGATTTTAAGTTTATTCCTCTCATTCAGTTTGAATTCAGGTAACAAATGTAACTAAGTCTTAACAACTATAGAGCTACTTAAATGGTTTGAGAAAAACGATTGCCTTAAATGGTTTAAGTTCATCAAACACAAAGTAATAAAGTTACATAAGAATAAGCAAAAACAAACATTGGTACAAAGCAATTATGACAGAACAGTAGATGCCACATTTGTGTGTTCCAGATGCATCAATGCATCCGCCATCTTGGAACAGTCAACACTTCAGATGCTGTCACCACTCACAGTAAAAATCAATGAGTTTTCCAAGATGCCACAACATTGCGCAGCCTTTGGTTGTATAAACCGCCAAGATTTAAATTCCCAAATAAATGGATTAACCTTTCACAGGTAAGAATGTTGGTTTGTGATTTTATATGTATTAACTCAATATTACAGGTTTTTGAACTATGGTAACTTTTTAATGTTGTGTAAGCTGACGCCTGCATCATCTGCTAAAGTCTATTGCAGATATAGATATTCATGCGTATAACTACGGTTGAAGACGCTCAGTCAACTTGGTTTCGAGTGTTAACGGACCGGCTTTGACTGTTCCAATATGGCGGATGACTTACATATAGCAGCCCATAGAAACATAGAAACCGCTAATGAGGCATCTATATATATATATATATATATATATATATATATATATATATATATATATATGATGCCGAACCCCTGCAAGGACTTCAGATGAAGCCAACTCTCAATCAACATACAAAACTGCCAAATTTTCCACAAATTATAATTATTATGATCACAAATTGTAATCATTGCTTTAACATTCTCATTGATTCTGCCTAAATAAATACATGATGTTAGCTAACCTCATGATTTGTATGATCTGTACATTTCTGACATTACTTTGACACAGTCAACTTTGATAACAGATTACTCTGAATTATAATGTAGAAACATGCATGTTCTGTAAAGCTGCTTCAATATGTATTGTGAAAACTGCTATACAAATAAATGTGAATTGAATTGTCCAAGTCTGATCCACCAATGTCCACCAAGTCTAATCGCTTAGAAAAGTAACATGACAACTCTTCTTTACAAGCAAAAAATATTATGAGATCATTTACCCACTCCTACGTAGTTTCAAACCTGTATGGACAAAAAAGAAAAGAAGAATAAGATACTTTTAAAAATACCTTTTTCTTCTTTTCTTTTTTGTCCATGCATACAATGAAAGTTAGTGTGGTTCCATGTTATTTTATTGGACCATATAAAAACAGTTCAATCTTCAAAGTAACTTATTTTGTGAACTATCCCTTTTTCATCCAAAAATGAAAATTCTGTCATAATTTACTTGCCCTTGTGTTGTTCCAAACCCATGCAACATCTTTCATTCATCTTCAAAACAAGATTGAAGATATTTTTAATATTCTCTGATCATAATTATCCATCTATTGAAAGTCTGTAAAATCAAACAAACCTCAGTGGTTCTCACACATCAAGAACTATATTTGATGTGCCCTATGTATGTGCGCTGATCAATGTTTATATCTGTATAAAAGACTAAATTAAATCTGTCCATCATATAAAGTGATCATGTCTCTTCAGAAGACTTGGATTAAATGGCTTGATTCATATGGATTACTTTTACAATGTGTTTATGACTTTAAAAAATTTGGTTGTGTGGACTTTCAATGGATTAACAAAAATAATGAGAGAATATTAAAATATCTATATTAAAATAGTTTGGAATAAGTTAATGATGACAGAATTTTTATTTTCTGGTGAACTGTCCCTTTAAGGCTCACTATGCCACACATAAAGCCAGACATTTTTGAACAGTACACAGTTGTTACACATTTTGTGTATGTAGCTAAGTCACAACATTCTGTACAAAGTTACCGTTGTATATTTGAGTGTCCTGGTGTGACCGCACATTTGTTTCCTTGGATGTGCCTGAATCCATGGGGATTCACACACACTTCTTCTCACCTGGGAAGTATTAGAGTAGTGTGAGTCTCACAGGTGCAGGAATGCTCACCTCTGCAAAGCCTAAATCATTATCTTACCCCCTTAAAGAAAAGGTTGGGCTTTTGAAACAATGGAGCCTTCAAACCCAGTCATAATCAGAGAGATTGTGGCTTTTTTTGGTTCAGTGCAAATCATATGTCTTTTTTACCTTTTCTTTTTGATAATTCTTCTGTTCTGTGTGTTTCTGGAGATCTGCCATACCTCAGCAGCTGAATTTGGTAAGTGTGCCCTCCCAGCTAACGTCTCTTATGTTTAACGTGCGTCCGATTGGTCTTTGTCTGGCTTTCGGAGAGGTTAATACCTGTCCGCTACCTGACAGCACATCTACCTGAGGCGAGCTCTCACATACCGGCCTGACAGAATGATGGACTGCCAAACAACACTTTCTCTTCTTCTCCTTTCGTTTCCTCGCTTCCCTCTGGCCATACATTCAGAGAGAGTGAGTGAATGATGTTTTTGCCTCTGTCAGTTCTTCTGTCTTTACGTTCTTTTATTCCTTCTTCTCGTGAGTATATCTCCAGCTGGGAGAGCTGATAAAGGAGTGGGCAGAGTGCAAATTAAAGTGGGGTAGAGGGCGTCTGACCCGCCATTAAGGTTTGAACTTCAAAGGATCTCAAAAGAAAAGGTTTTAAAGGGGTCTAATGGAGTAATTCTACATATTACATGACCATGACTTTTAAAAGTTATGCATTACAATATTGCATTACTCCCTGAAAAAGTGACTTATTGCGTTACTTAGTTACTTTTATGGAAAGTAATGTGGTACGTTACTTTTACATTACTTTTTCTCATCTGGACTGGGCTTGCTTGTTTGTTTTTTAATAACCAGAAACTTTAATAATAAACAAAAAATTCATTAAATTGATCAAAATGGAGAGTAAAGACTTTTACATTGTTGAATGTCTTTTTATTCATTAAAGGTGCAGTAGGTGTTCTGGGAAAACTTTAGCCTGCTAGCATTGAAAGTGTACGTCCCACCCTCCCTGCAATTTGCCATCCAAAGCCACGCCTAGAAAACACATGAATGCGCACAGACCAGAGACAACTTTATTGAATTACGTTATCTGTCATTCATCGGTGAGAAAACTTTACAGTACATTGAATAACAGTACTTCAATAACAAACGTAAACAACTTTTTAAAAACGAATTAGATGCAGCAAATAGATATTCTGGACATTTCTAATGTGACAGCTGATGAAAAACTAGCAGCATTGAGCACAAAATAAACCACATCACTGTCTTTATAACCAGAAAGGTGTAGCAAAAATACAATGTAAACATTGTCAGAAAATCAAGCGAAGGAACAACACAAAACTATCTTTCGTGCTAAGGATGGCATGCACAATACCTGAGGGTTTCACTGAAGGAAGAAACAAGATGTTTTACTCATTGTTTTTAGCAAGACTCAAAACAAATGGTCGAAACATCTGGTGGTGGTGGCCTTACGAATCCATGCACCAAAGGTGTGGATGTTGTAGTTTGCTCATAACTTCGAATCATAAAAAGAAATCAAACATATGTACCTACCTGTCCAAAAGAAATACTGCAACCATGGCATCACTTTCAGACCCTTTGACTCCCGTGGTTGTCTCCAGCGTGGAAAAGCAACGCCGATATTAATTCGGTTTTAGCTCTTTTATGATCCAGCCTTTTTTTTTCCGTTGTATCCCTTTCTAAGACTGTCTTTCTTATGGTCGATACTTTTCCAGTGTTGTTGGTTCAGAAGGAAAGTTAGGTTGTTGCTGTTCGCCTGTCATCTCGCGCTGACTCTGCACAGCGTACAAGAAACGCGCGGATGACGTATATGTCTGCGTGAACAGGCTGCGCAGTCATATGCAAACACACGTTGACCGACAGGGAACAGATGCTATCGGACCGTTCGGACCGAACGCGATGATTGAACGAACATTTTATGGTCCTACGCCTTCCACAGTTGATATATATTTATAAAAATACACTTAGACTGCTTAACATAGTGATTGCTATCAGGATATGAGGAGACTTTCAACCAGCATAACAAAAAATGTTTTGGCAGAGAATCTCCTATTGCACCTTTAAGGAATCCTGAAATGATCAGTTTCCACAAAAATAGAGAACTTTTTTCAATATTGATAATAATATTAAATGTTTCTTGATCATCAAATCATCGTATTAGAATGATTTCTGAAGGATCATGTGACTCTGAAGACTGGAGAAATGATGCTGAAAATTCAGCTTTGATCACTAAATTACATTTTAAAATATATTCACATAGAAAACAGTTATTTTAAATTGTAATAATTTTCCCCAGAGGGGTGCCCGGGGTGGTACTGGACCAAAATCAACATTAAATTGATTATTTGCTTTAAAATATTAATAATTATCATTATTGCTAGAGGCCAAAATTCCCATACTGGTGTGTTCTGTTTAAACAAACTTTCAGAGTTTATGTTCGACTAACTGTGCCAAAGAACAGATTGTGTTCACCTGAAAATTACCTACAGAAAATCTTTTAAAAATTCAACTTTCTGCAATGCATAAAACAATGTTCATGACATCTGTTCATGTTGTTGGCAATTGAAAACAAGGTGGAAAAGGGAAGATTCAGAGGCCAAAAATAACTGCTTAATATCTGTCGTGAGTCATGTGAAAAGGCCTGTAATGTTTGACTGATTGTACGAGATGAAATACTGCATGAAGATCTTTAAACTGTAGTTTTATCTTTTCAGCCAGGCTTGAGCTGTGCTTTTGATAGCAGGAGGTTTTGTGAATCCACTTAAGTAGTGCTGAGAGAGTGTAACAGATCAGAGAGACAGATAAACCCCTGACGTCCCGCGACCTGCCACTCACCGTGACCCTCCCTCCGCCTGTGACAGTGATGTCAAAGGAGCCAGACGGCTCGATATCCTCACACACGCCATAATTAGCCATTATAGTGTGTTTGTGTGAGGGACAGGTTCATGAGAGCCTCTCGAAATTGAGGAACCACTGGGATTATGAGAGGAGGAAAACAGCGGGGTACCATCAAAGATGGCTACCCAGGCAATTTAGGATGTGACTTATTTCCCACAAATCCCAGCTTCAACGAGCTGTGTTTGTGTGTTTGTGTGTGTGTCCTTTACTCAGAGTGTGATGCAACATACCCCTTAATAATATGCAGGGTGAGCGTAATGATTAGAGGATGTTGGGATAATGGGGCGCTCATGGACAACCACACACACTAAATACACACTTCCTCTCCCTTTATCAGTGTTAATACTCTAACATTGAGACAATAGACCCTTTTCACATTTCTTGGTTTCTCAGAAGTAGAAGTCGTCATAGTTGGGTAAACTATATATATATATATATATATATATATATATATATATATATATATTTTTTTTTTTTTTTTTTTTTTTTTTTGTGTGTGTGTGTGTGTGCCCATTTGCTCAAATATCAAAAGAGAAAAAACTCAAAATAGTGTTTTCACAACTTTCAAAAAGACGGAAAAAAACTGCCAAAGTCACGCCCCCCAGTGGTGAACCATTGAAATTTCAAAAAACATATGATGTAACGAAGCCTTGTTTACTGAAATCACATGACTTTGGCAGTTTGATACACGCTCCGAACCACTGACTCGAAACTAAAGATTTGTAAAGCTTCGAAGCTTCATGAAGCAGTGTTTTGAAATCGGCCATCACTAGATATTGTTGAATAAAGTCGTTATTTTGTTTTTTTGGCGCACAAAAAGTATTCTTGTCGCTTTATAATATTAAGGTTGAGCCACTGTATTCAAATGAACCGTTTTAAATATGTCTTTAGTAGCTTTCTGGGCATTGAAAGTGTTAATTATCTTGCAGGCCTCACTGAGCCATCAGATTTTATCAAAAATATCTTAATTTGGGTTTTGAAGATGAATGAATGTCTTACAGGTGTGGAACGACATGAGGGTGAGTAATTAATGACAGAAATTTCATTTTTGGGTGAACTAATCCTTTAACCCACCCTTAAACCTACCCATCCCACCAAACCTGTCCTAACTTTACCCGTATGCACTTCAATAGCAGCACAAGTG